>NW_021703767.1:81415099-81535446 GCF_005190385.1 Monodon monoceros
AAAAAAAAAAAAAAAAAAAAAAAAAAAAGGGAAATGTTTCATCTACATTGGAGTACAAAAGGGTAGGAATTTGTGGACCACCTGCTATCCAGTATTAGAATGTGTAGAAAATTAGTAGAAGTATTTTTAATTAATTTAAATGTTTTTCTTTGATTACGTCAGTCTGCAAGTTTATTAGCTAATAATTCCTTCAGCTTTATCAGTCCAACCGTTCTGTCCTTGCACGTGGCCGAGTGATGGGGAGCAGCGGTTGTCAATATGCATATTCACTCTGATGGGTCCTCAGCATACACAGCATGTGTGAGAGAAAAGGCTCCGAGGGGTTAAGTAAGTTATTGCCCGGCCGTGTCATGGATCCCTTTGCAGCTGTTAACATTAATGTTATAGAAGAATATTTAAAAACTTGTACAAAACAGAAACAGATTCACAGACATAGAAAATGAACTTATGGTTACCGAAGGGGAGAGGATGGGGGTGAAGAGGGATAAATTAGGAGTTTGGGATTAACAAACTCCTGTATATAAAATAGATAAGCAACAGGGTCCTACTGTATAGCACAGGGAACTATACTCAATATCTTGTAATAATCTATAATGGAAAAGAATCTGAAAGAGAAAAAATATATATATTTCTGCTGTGCACCAGAAACTAACACAGCATTGTAAATCAACTATACTTCAATAAAAAATGAAAAATGTATAATTTAAGAACTTGTACAATATACTGAGAAAGATTGCAGAACAATAACAAATAGTATGATACCATTTTCATATATACATGTAGAACTGAAATAACATGCATCAGATTATTAACAGCGGTTATCTTGTGATAGAATCACTAGTGGTCTTAATTTTCTAATTTCTATATTTATTTTATAATAAAAATGTTTAAAAAATGAAACAAATTTTTAAAAAGATCATGTACACTGAATTACATAAATTTTAGAGGACATGCATGCATTCAGGTGCCATGGTGGTTTGCTTATCTTTGGATGGCTGAATTAAGGATGGCCCACACCTTTCCTCCCTTTATTCAAAAAGGCTGTTTTTTGAAGAGTGGTGAAAAAATTTAGGGCGCCTGGAGGACTTCAGGTGAAAGTACTCCAGGTAGACTTCTTACACCAGCATTTATGGAGGGTCTGGATTGGAGCAGAGATACCAGTTTGGCAGAAGGACCAAGGGATCCAAGAGGACTGTGAATGATGTTTTCTTGGGAGAAAGCTCTCTCTCCTGTCTTGGATATCTTGTTGAAATGTCTGGGTAGGTGGGAGTTGTCAGTAGAGGAAGAGTTCCTGGATTACAAGTGATCTGGGTAGAGAATTCTAGACATCCTCAGTAAAAACTGGGCATGATAACATTGACACTGAGTTTTCTCTGTGTTAGACTTTGGGCTAAGAGATTTAGATACCTTTTTATTTCATCGAATTCTTCCATCCGCACTATGAGTTGTAGTTATTGTTGTTATGGTTCCCACTTTATAGATGAGGAGCAATGGCTCAAAGATTAAGTAACTTGCCCAAGGGCTCACACTTTAATAAGTGAAAGAGCCAAGATTTGAACCCAGGTGCATCTTATTCTGGAATTTGTACTTCTAGGGGATGGGATGCATGTCATCCCAGGCAAGATGGTTCCTAGGCTTCGGGAGTTGCTCTCCTTTTCCTTGGAAGGTCTCAAAGTCCAGAGAGGTTTGTAATACACAGATTAAAGATCAACAGATAATAAATTCCCAGTGTCAAAGGCAAAGTGTGGGCCTATGTGGGCATTTCCTGAAGGAACCTTTCACAATGCAGCTCTCCAGCGCTCTTGAGGGGATGTTCCCCACAGAAAGGTAAGCATCCTCTCACCTTTGTACACTCCATGTAATATATAAGCCAGGACGTGCTTCTCAAAGTATCGCCACCTTAGCATCAACTGGGAACTTTGTTGGAAATGCAAATTCTCAGGCTCACCCCAGATTTATTGTGTCAGAGACTCTGGAGGTGCGTCCTGTGTTAACAAGTCCTCCTGGGGATTCTGATGCAGGAATTGAGCTGAGATGTAGTCCCCACTTTTGAAGAGTTTAGAGTCACCTATTAAATCAGCAAGAGGGATAAAAGCCAAGATGCCATTGTGGTTTTGGTGTACTTTTAATTTTTGTTAAAGATGTGTGCTTGCCTGATTTATCTTAGGAACAGGCTCTTTTCTCTCTGAGCCAAGCTAATTCATGTTCTTGGCTTGATGTCAGGGACCTTTTTAACACAGTGCAATTTTGCTAATTGTAATAGTGCTTTTGCCTTTCAATGAGAGATCATATCCTGGCTGATTCCATGTCCAATTGTAAGTCCAATTTTTGTTTCACGCTGGTTAGTGAAACATCTTGAAGTTTTTTCTCAAAGTTACCCAGAGGAAGAAGTGATGGTCCTAACAGATAAATCTGCATTCAGAGTGTTACTAGTTTTCAGAGCTTTTCAATATGCACCTGGGAGGAAGTGGCCCAGGAATTACCCATAGAGATTCTAGGATAGACTGTCACAGAGTCTGTGTGAGGAATAGAGGCCAGTCTCTATTCAGAAAAGCAATTAGACCGTTCATTAATTGTTTATACTTCTTATATCAACCCCAACTGCTTGTTTGAACTTTGGACGGCAGCATACATTATTGTCATTAGTGTCTAATCAGTAATTATGTGTATTAATTTCTCTGTGTTGAATCTTCAAGTGTTGACCCCAATTTCTTGGGTTTTTTTCCCTCCTGACATTTATTTTTAAGGCCAAGAGTCTAATAAATAAACAAATAGGTAGTTATCCTTTACAACACAGCCTTGACATGTACGTGTTTAGGTTAAATACCATTCTCAGTATAGTCAAGCAGGAAAAGGGGGAAGTCCTTGACTGTCTATACATATTTTAAAATAATTTTCATGGCTGAAGAGAGGTAAGAGGACCTTACGGAATTTCATCAGTGACATTGGAGTTCTTTGTGTCAAGATCGTGGGGGACAGGTTTCACCAGATGGGACTTAGGCTGAATTTTGAAGTGGGGACAACCAGCCCTTTTGGAACCGGGCTGTCACAGTGCAGGCGATGTGGGGAGGTTGGGGCAGGGTGACGGTTATATAGTCTAAATCAAGAGTTGGGGAGGGCTTCCCTGGTGGCGCAGTGGTTGAGAGTCCGCCTGCCGATGCAGGGGACACAGGTTCGTGCCCCGGTCCGGGAGGATCCCACATGCCGCGGAGCAGCTGGGCCCGTGAGCCATGGCTGCTGAGCCTGCGCGTCCGGAGCCTGTGCTCTGCCATGGGAGAGGCCACAACAGTGAGAGGCCCGCGTACAACAACAACAACAACAAAAAAAAAAAGAGTTGGGGAATTCAGCCTCTAATGATTGTTACCTATTATGCCTTACTGGTTCCTACTGTCCGTTGGGAATTTTCAGAAATAAAACAAATTCTGGAACCAGGAAGAGAGCTTCTATATAACCCATTATTGGAGCAGGGAGAAAACTGATATTTGACAAGTTTGACTTCCCACAATCGCAACAGCAACAGGCTTTGTGGTAGACTTTCCTGTTGGCCAGTTGCTGCTCTGGTGTTAAAGCACAGTGGTTCTAGTTGACTGAGACAGGCAGGTAGTACATCATATATCTAATGGTCTGTCCATTACGCCAACCCACTATTCCTTCCTCTGCCATTTTTGCTGCTGCTGAGAGCAGTCTGAGTAGGACTCCCTAAAACAGTGACAGGAAGGGAACTTTTATGACTACATTTGGGACACTCCCAACCTGTTAAAGAAACTAAAGTCGTCCACAGATTTTTTTTTTTTTTAATCTGAAAGAACAGAGCACCTTGACCATAAATACCAAAGATCTCCAAGCCCAAGGATGATGACTGTACCAAAACATAAATGTTAGCATCTTAAAATCCAAATTTCTTCAAAGCAGAAAAAGGGTACCTATTTATAAATTATAAGAAGCTACAAGTAAGCAGATAATTAATTTTGGAAGCATGAGAATCTTAGAAAGTTAAAACATAGTAATTCCATTGATACATAGCTGGGTAATTATCCTTAACTCCTAGTGATTTGGACATTATTAATGTTGGCATTTTCTATGTCTCTGACTTATTTCTGTGTTTTACCTGGTTTTTGCTTTTGTTTATTTTTGATTTTGCTTTTTGCCCAATCATACTTCGAAAAGAAGGCAGGCCAGGAATGGAAAAGAGCCCACACTCAAATTTAGCATGGCCACATTTGGATACCTAGATCTTTACAGACCTAACTTTTCAACTTAAAAGCATCAAAGAGATCCTTTTCTGGTCCTGCTTCCAAACATTAGAGTATTTTCTCTTCTTCCATAAAATTTTTCAGGTAATTTCTACAGGAGTCCCTAGCTTGAGAATGTATCATTTAAATGAAAATCTAAATAAAAGTTAATAATAAATAGGTATCTTGCTTGCATAATATGTTATATGCTTCTTGCTGGCTTTATCCTCACTTCTACTCCACTCCCATATACAGTCTTCCTCATAGAGGCCCACAAAGCTTATAAGTCAAATTATGTCTCATACCCATGTTCGTGAGAGCTGGCTTTTTGTGATCCAGAAGGGAGAGACATTCAGTTTGAGCTAGGGTTCCCGTGCTAAAAAGACTAATCCTTCTGAATGATGATACTCTAGCTGGACACCCCAGTACTGCTCAGGACAATAATGAATCATCAGTCTGTGCTGCTCCTGGGAGGACATGGAGTTGCTCATGTGAGAAGCAGCTCCACGACAGAGCAGCGCCTGCCACTGGGAGCATCTGCCTTTGAGATCACTGATGATTGGAGCCAGCAGGTTTCATGTCCGCGGTTGCTGTGAGCAGTCAGGTGCACTTGGGCTTCGGCAGCTCTGGAAGGTGGCTTCCTATCCCTTTGAAGGCCCCCACTGACTCTGGATGTCCCCAAGCAAAATTTGTCATGCCACATAGACTATATTTTAAGTTATATGAAAAATGGGCTTTTTTTTTTTTTTTAAGAATCAGGGATTAGATTAGAATTGACTGGCGATGGGAGGTGGATTTCCTAGTAAACTGTAGCTAAACATTTTTGCATTTTCAAGTAGGTTTTGGAACCACTGTCTCTGGAGTCCCTAGATGTTAGGATAGATTTGTCTTAAGTCTAGAGTGGTTTAGTTGTGGTTCTTCCTGAAGGAAGGTCGTCTTACTAAAAGTAGGTTCTTGGCTCCTTCAGTTAGCAAGGATTGTAAAGGAATGGACGTGGCTTTGCCAAAAAGAAAACTTTAAGACCACCCACCAAACCAGAGGTAGGCTAGGACTTTTTTTCTATGTACAGCCTCCCACAGCTCATTTTTATTGCCACCCAGTGGCATTTGCAGTATTAAATGGTGCCAGTGATATTTCAACCTGTTGGGAAACAGCTAAACTGTGTACTGCAACCAGAGCTATTTGTTTGGTCAGCTCCTGCAGGCTCTCATTTTTGTGACCAGTGTTTTGTTTATGAGTGTCTTCTCCTCTATGGTTTCCGGCTTCAGTGACCAGAGGTGGGAGTTGCGGAGGCTCGGGGGAGAGGGCAGACAGAAGATGGTTGGACTCACTTCATTTCCTGAATCATGTTCAGCATTCTTCTGTGTCTTGGTTCCATCTTGGCCAGGCAGCACTTCCCACTAGTTTGTCAGACCAACTTTCCCAGCCGCCTCTGGGGGCAGGAAGGAAAACCACACCTTGCTCTGTGTCACCAGTTAACAGACAGAGTTTTGTTCAGTAAATATTTATAGAACCTCCCTACTAACCTCGAACCCTGCAACCTTGTACCTTTGAAAAGTTTATTCTCCCTGCCTCGTCTCCCAAGGAACTGTTTGGGCCTAGGCAGTACACCTCAGGGGGACAGCGATGGGGCCCTTCATCTCAGACCAGACACCGCAGAAACACATCCCTCCTGATCTCAACCCTGAACTTGGTGGACTGTGCCCCATTTTAGGGGGCGAGAGTTCATGCGAAAGGGTCAGGGATGCGTTGTCTTTCACTATTATCCCCTTTAATTTGTCAGGTTAAACCTTTGTGATCTGAGGAAGTGTAGAGCAGCATATGGAGAGGAACAAGCCTCCGACCCAGTGAGTATCTCCTGGCTCTGCACACAGCAGTGGTAAGGTTGTCAACCTCCATGAGCTGTTCCTTTTCCCTGCAAGAGAGATAAGTGCCCTCTGGTAATTTTGGAAATAAGTTGTTAGATACACCCTGAATATCCAACGATAGGGAATTGGTTAAATACACTAGGGTTTATCTTTGCTAAGAAATACTATGTTGAATTTTTAATACTGTATAAAAATATGGTATGTTGAAGAAAAAGAGACATCACGGAAAACAGTATTCCAATTTTATAACAACAAAGAAGGGAAAGCATCAAGTTGTTAATAGTTTCCTTTGATGGGATTATGGGAGATTTATAGCCTTCTTTTCTAATTCCTACACTGAACATTTATTATCTTTTGTTTTTTGTTGCAGACTCTATCTATCATACCCAAAAGTACATAAAACACATATATGAAATTTAAAGAATGAGTCTAAAGTGAATACCCATGTCACCACTACCCAGGTCAGGAACATTAAAAGCAACATTACTTTTATCATTGGAATACTGACAATAAAAATGTTATTAAAATCTGCTTTTCCTGAGCCCCTCACATGGCTGTGGTAGGAATAAAATAAGACTGTATATGAAAGTGCTTGTGCTTATTAAATCTTTTTTAAATCATTTTTTTAACATCTTTATTGTAGTATAATTGCTTTACAATGTTGTGTTAGTTTCTGCTGTATCACAAAGTGAATCAACTATATGTATACATATATATCCCCATATCCCCTCCCTCTTGCGTCTCCCTCCCACCCTCCCTATCCCACCCCTCTAGGTGGTTTGTTAAATCTTAAAATGTCCATCGAGCATAAGGAGTTATCTCTCTCCTCTAAGGTGCCAAATATGACAAGTGCACATGAGCAATAAGTCATTGCTGAAGTCTGAGGCTGCTTGTGTCATACAGAGATTTGCACTGCAAATGGATCGTTTATACCACTTGTCCTATCTGCATGTTCTTCCCTCACAGGAAATCCCTGAGGCACAGTCTTGGGCACTGGGAGAAGTATTGGTAACTGACTTGATGTGAAAACCTCTTTCCTCCATTTCAGGGTGAATACCTGGGTTGCTGCACATGGTGAAGGAGGTTGTGTGTATGTGTTGATGGGTTGGTTTCACCACACTCAGAATTCCAAGCAGTAATACTTTTTTTTTTTTTTTTGCTTTATTGTTGAAGTATCTAGTCTTTGATCGTTTGATTTGAAGTTCGATTGGAAGCAGGCAGTGAATTAATCATAATTTAATTTTTTCGCCTGTTACTGTTGTCAAGGCTGCTATATAATTTGTGGGGTAAAATACAGAATGAAAATGTGGGGTCTCCTGATCAAAAAAAAAAAAAAACAGGAAAAAGTGTCATTAAAAGTACTAAAATATAAAGCTTTTTCCTTTCTTCCATGTTCTCTATCTTGACTTGTCATGATGTATTTTTTATTTGCTATTTAATGTCATTCTAAGTGAAGGAATATTAAAGATTTTCATTATTATTATGAATTTTACTGTTGACTTTTGTATCTTGCAATGCCAGTTTAAAATGTAAATATGTGGATTTAACTCATATGTGAAATCAGCAGAATTATACAATTTGTATTTTGTAGCTCATACATTGTTCTTACTAGAACAGTGGAAATACTGCACCAAACTAACTCAGCTGTTTTTATTTCACTTAATGTGTGCACATTCTACCAATACTCTACATGTGGCTTACTGATAGTAAGGATTAATGGAAAAGGGACTATGGATTGCCCTATCTTTTCCTTTCCTTTTACCATCATCCTTTCAGTGTAAGTGCTTGGCTTGCATGAGAAAGTAATGTGTGTAAGAAAGGATACTGTAGTCCTTCACTGGTCATTCGTGTTTCTTAGAATGCCTTTGCCTTCTCTCTATGTTCCAAGCAAGTTCTGGTTCCAGTGGAAAAAGTGACGTCTTGGGGCTTTACCTCCACTTACTGCGATGTGAAGACATCACATCCTTGCCTTGTACTTGCTCTGAGTCTTGCTGAACTCGCACATGTGGTGGGCCCACCAGAAATCTCTTCTTAAAGGGCACCACAAATGCTCTATGCAAAGAGGGAGACAAAGAGTGGCAACACGCACATTACATATGTCTCCTGCTCACACACGCTCCATCATTCCTTTGGACTTTACTTACAAAACACAAATTCAAAGACAAAATATTAAGAATTTCTGCGTGGTGACAGGAGAGCATTAAACCAAGTGTTGGGGGCCCTTCTGAGCACAGGACCTGTGTGACTGCACAGGTCACATGCCCATAAAGCCAGACCTAAATATTGTTATTTTTGTAATCCTTATGATTGGATCTTGAAAACCTTCCCATGGCTTTCTATTCTGGGTTATGAGTCCTCCTTATCTGGAATCTCATGTGGCCCAGAATTCTGTCCAGCATGAATTCCAGGTTTTCTTGACAATGACAAATAGCAGTTATTCATGGTACAAAGTACTGCTTGCTATTGATACCAATTCATTCTTTCATTATGTGTTTATCAGTCAGACACATTAGCCCATGGATCCTGAAAAGGAAAGAAATGAAGTTGAGTCTAAAAGTCCAGGATCTTGGAACCAAGTCATTTGGCTGCACAGCAGAGATGGGCACAACATTGTAAATCAACTCTACTTCAATTTAAAAAAAAGCAAAAAAAAAAAGTCCAGGATCTTGGGATTTAAGACGTTTAATAAACAAAATTTATAATCAGTACCTTCACAATTGTACTTCTGTTGGCATATGTTACTGTTTGGTTTATACCCTCATTCATGAGCTGGTAAGATGTTTGCAAACCAATAGTTTCCTTTATTTTTTTTGAATTTTATTTATTTATTTTTTATACAGCAGGTTCTTATTAGTTATCTGTTTTATACATATTATTGTATACATGTCAATCCCAATCTCCCAATTCATCCCGCCACCACCACACCCCCCTCCCCACTACTTTCCCCACTTGGTGTCCATACGTTTGTTCTCTACATCTGTGTCTCTATTTCTGCCTTGCAAACTGGTTCATCTGTACCATTTTTCTAGATTCCACATATATGCGTTAATATATGATATTTGTTTTTCTCTTTCTGACTTACTTCACTCTGTGTGACAGTCTCTAGATGCTTTCACGTCTCTACAAATGACCCAATTTCATTGCTTTTTATGGCTGAGTGATATTCCATTGTATATATGTACCACAACTTCTTTATCCATTCGTCTGTCAGTGGACACTTAGGTTGCTTCCATGACCTGGCTATTGTAAATAGTGCTGCAGTGAACACTGGGGTGCATGTGTCTCTCTGAATTATGCTTTTCTCTGGGTATATGCCCAGTAGTGGGATTGCTGGGTCATATGGTAATTCTATTTTTAGTTTTTTAAGGAACCTCCATACTGTTCTCCATAGTGGCTATATCAGTTTACATTCCCACCAACAGTCCAAGAGGGTTCCCTTTTCTCCACACCCTCTCCAGCATTTGTTGTTTGTAGATTTTCTGATGATGTCCATTCTAACTGGTGTGAGGTGATACCTCATTGTAGTTTTGATTTGCATTTCTCTAATAATTAGTGATGTTGAGCAGCTTTTCATATGCATCTTGGCCATCTGTATGTCTTCTTTGGAGACGTCTATTTAGGTCTTCTGCCCATTTTTGGATTGGGTTGTTTGTTTTTTTTAATACTGAGCTGCATGAGCTGTTTGTATATTTTGGAGATTAATCCATTGTCCGTTGATTCATTTGCAAATATTTTCTCCCATTCTGAGGGTTGTCTTTTCGTCTTGTTTGTAGTTTCCTTTGCTCTGCAAAAGCTCTTAAGTTTCATTAGGTCCCATTGGTTTATTTTTATTTCCATTACTCTAGGAAGTGGATCAAAAAAGATCTTGCTGTGATTTATGTCAAGAGAGTGTTCTTCCTATGTTTTCCTCTGAGAGTTTTATAGTGTCTGGTCTTACATTTAGGTCTTTAATCCATTTTGAATTTATTTTTGTGTGTGGTGTTAGGGAGTGTTCTAATTTCATTCTTTTCCATGTAGCTGTCCAGTTTTCCCAGCACCACTTATTGAAGAGACTGTCTTTTCTCCATTGTATGTCCTTGCCTCCTTTGTCATAGATTAGTTGACCATAGGTGCGTAAGTTTAACTCTGGGCTTTCTGTCCTGTTCCATTGATCTATATTTCTGTTTTTGTGTCAGTACCATATTGTCTTGATTACTATAGCTTTGTAGTATAGTCTGAAGCCAGGGAGGCTGATTCCTCCAGCTCTGTTTTTTTTCCCTGAAGACTGCTTTGGCTATTAGGGGTCTTTTGTGTCTCCATACAAATTTTAAGATTTTTTGTTCTAGTTCTGTAAAAAATGCCACTGCTAATTTGATAGGGATGCATTGAATCTGTAGATTGCTTTGGGTAGTATGGTCATTTTCACAATATTGATTCTTCTAATCCAAGAACATGGTATATATCTCTCCATCTGTTTGTGTCATCTTTGATTTCTTTCATCAGTGTCTTATAGTTTTCTGAGTATACGTCTTTTACCTCCTTAGGTAGGTTTATTCCTAGGTATTTTATTCTTTTTGTTGCAGTGGTGAGTGGGATTGTTACCTTAATTTCTCTTTCTGACCTTTCGTTGTTAGTGTGTAAGAATGCAAGAGATTTCTGTGCATTAATTTTGTATCCTGCCACTTTACCAAATTCATTGATTAGCTCTAGTAGTTTTCTGGTGGCATCTTTAGGATTCTCTATGTATAGTATCATGTCATCTGCAAAGAGTGACAGTTTCACTTCTTCTTTTCCAGTTTGTCTTCCTTTTATTTCATTTTCTTCTCTGATGGCCATGGTGAGGACTTCCAAAACTATGCTGAATAATAGTGGTGAGAGTGAACATCCTTTTTTTGTTCCTGATCTCAGAGGAAATGCTTTAGGTTTTTCACCATTGAGAATAATGGTTGCCGTGGGTTTGCTGTATATGGCCTTTATTGTGTTGAGGTAGCTTCCCTCCATGCCCACTTTCTGGAGAGTTTTTATCATATATGGGTGTTGAATTTTGTCAGAAGCTTTTTCTGTATCTTTTGAGATGATCATATGGTTTTTATTCTTCAGTTTGTTACTATGGTGTATCACATTCATTGATTTGCATATATTGAAGAATCCTTGCATCCCTGGGATAAATCCCATTTGAGCATGGTGTATGATCGTTTTAATGTGTCGTTGGATTCTGTTTGCTAGTATTTTGTTGAGGATTTTTGCATCAATATTTATCAGTGATATTGGTCTGTAATTTTCTTTTTTTGTAGTATCTCTGTCTGGTTTTGGTATCAGGGTGATGGTGGCCTCGTGGAATGAGTTTGGGAGTGTTCCTTCCTCTGCCATTTTTTGGAAGAGTTTGAGAAGGATGGGTGTTAGCTCTTCTCTAAATGTTTGATAGAATTCACCTGTGAAACCCTCCAGTCCTGGACTTTTGTTTGTTGGAAGATTTTTAATCACAATTTCAATTTCATTTTTAATCACAGTTTCAACTTTGATTGGTCTGTTCATATTTTCTGTTTCTTCCTCGTTCAGTTTTGGAAGGTTATAACTTACTAAGAATTTGTCCATTTCTTCCAGGTTGTCCACTTTATTGGCATAGAGTTGCTTGTAGTAGTCTCTTAGGATGCTTTGTATTTCTGTAGTGTCTGTTGTAACCTCTCCTTCTTCATTTCTAATTTTATTGATTTGAGTCCTCTCCCTCTTTTTCTTGATGAGTCTGGCTAAAGGTTTATCAGTTTTATTTATCTTTTCAGAGAACCAGCTTTTAGTTTTATTGATCTTTGCTATTGTTTTCTTTGTTTCTATTTCATTTATTTCTGCTCTGATTTTATGATTTCTTTCCTTCTACTAACTTTGGGTTTTGTTTGTTCTTCTTTCTCTAGTTCCTTTGGATATAAGGTTAGATTGTTTATTTGAGATTTTTTCTTTTTCTTGAGGTAGGATTGTATTGCTATAAACTTCTCTCTTAGAACTGCTTTTGCTGCATCCCAGAGGTTTTGGATTATCGTGTTTTTGGTGTCATTTGTCTTTAGGTATTTTTTGATATCCTCTTTGATTTCTTCTGTGATCTCTTGGTTATTTAGTAATGTATTGTTTAGCCTCCATGTGTTTGTGTTTTTTATGTTTTTTTCCCCTTAATTTATTTCTAATCTCATAGCGTTGTGGTCAGAAAAGATGCTTGATATGATTTCAATTTTCTTAAATTTACCAAGGCTTGAATTGTGACCCAAGATGTGATCTATCCTGGAGAATGTTCCATGTGCACTTGAGAAGAAAGTGTAATCTGCTGTTTTTGGATGGAATGTCCTATAAATGTCAATTAAATCTATCTGGTCTATTGTGTCATTTAAAACTTGTGTTTCATTATTAATTTTCTGTCTGGATGATCTATCCATTGGTGTAAGAGAGGTGTTAAGTCCCCCACTATTTTTATGTTACTGTTGATTTCCTCTTTTATAGCTGTTAGCAGTTGCCTTATGTATTGAGGTGTTCCTATGTTGGGTGCATATGTATTTATAATTGTTATATCTTATTCTTGGATTGATCCCTTGATCATGATGTAGTGTCCCTCCTTGTCTCTTGTATCATTCTCTAGAGTCTATTTTATCTGATACAAGAATTGCTACTCCAGCTTTCTTTTGATTTCCATTAGCATGGAATATCTTTTTCCTTCCCCTCATTTTCAGCCTGTATGTGTTCCTAGGTCTGAAGTGGGTCTCTTGTAGACAGCATATATATGGGTCTTGTTTTTGTATCCATTCAGCGAGCCTGTGTCTTTTGGTTGGAGCATATAATCCATTCACATTTAAGGTAATTATCAATATGTATGTTCCTCTTACCATTTTCTTAATTGTTTTCGGTTTGTTTTTGTAGGTCCTTTTCTTCTCTTGTATTTCCCACTTAGAGAAGTTCCTTTAGCATTTGTTGTTGAGCTGGTTTGGTGGTGCTAAATTCTCTTAGCTTTTGCTTGTCTGTAAAGCTTTTGATTTCTCCATCGAATCTGGATGAGATCCTTGCTGGGTAGAGTCATCTTGGTTGTAGGTTCTTCCCTTTCATCGCTTTAAATATATCATGCCACTGCCTTCTGGCTTGTAGAGTTTGTGCTGAGAAATCAGCTGTTACCCTTATGGGAGTTGCCTCCTATGTTATTTGTCATTTTTCCCTTGTTGCTTTCAATAATATTTCTTTGTCTTTAATTTTGTCAGTTTGATTACTGTGTGTCTTGGCGTGTTTCTTCTTGGGTTTATCCTGCCTAGGACTCTCTGCACTTCCTGGAGTTGAGTGGCTATTTCCTTTCCCATGTTAGGGAAGTTTTCGACTATAATCTCTTCAGATATTTTCTTGGGTCCTTTCTCTCTCTCTCCTCCTTCTGGGACCCCTGAAATGCGAATGTTGGTGAGTTTAATGTTTTCCCAGAGGTCTCCTAGGCTGTCTTCATTTCTTTTCATTCTTTTTTCTTTATTCTGTTCCTCAGCAGTGAATTCCACCATTCTGTCTTCCAGGTCACTTATCTGTTCTTCTGCCTCAGTTATTCTGCTATTGATTCCTTTTAGTATAGTTTTCATTTCAGTTATTGTATTGTTTGTCTCTGTTTGTTTGTTATTTAATACTTCTAGGTCTTTGTTAAACGTTTCTTGCATCTTCTCGATCTTTGCCTCCATTCTCTTTCCGAGGTCCTGGATCATCTTCACTATCTCTATTCTGAATTCTTTTTCTGGAAGTTTGCCTATCTCCACTTCATTTAGTTGTTTTTCGGGGGTTTTGTCTCGTTCCTTCATCTGGTACATAGTCCTCTGCCTTTTCATTTCATCTCTTTCTGTGAATGTGGTTTTCGTTCCACAGGCTGCAGAATTGTAGTTCTTCTAGCTTCTGCTGTGTGCCGTCTGGTGGATGAGGCTCACCAATAGTTTTCTGAACTTATCTCCAAGAGGCTATTGTAGTATTTTGCCCACGTGCCTATGATAGAACAATTCCTCAGAAAATATCCCCCAGTTCTTTCCATTTGTAACTAATTTTGCCAGACGCTTGAGTAAGTGGAGGCCACAAAACTTGGTAGTTAAGAGCCTAAGCTCTGATTGGGCAGACCTGAGTTTATATCCTGGCTCTACCTCTTACTAGGCGTAAGACTAGGCAAGTCATCTATGGCTCTGAGCTTGGTTTCCTCACCTGTAAAGAGGCAGTGATAAGAATAGCTAGCTCAAAGGATTGTGCTTGATGATATACAGAAAATGGGTTAGTTTGATGTTTGGCACAGAGTAGGCATTCAGTTTTAGCTATTACACTTATTAGTATAAAACTGAAAAAATAACTTCAAATGATGATGCTTGTAATTAGAAGCTAAATAAATTGGATAATAAATATATTATTAGATTAATATAATAATTAGCCTAGTCTTGTTCTGTTGGCAACCCAACAGATAGAAATTAAATGCAAAGAAGAAAATGGTGCTGGTCTGTACCAGACTGTGAGCGTTTTGAGATGGGAAACGTGTCTTTCAGTATCCTTAGCTCAGCATATAGTAGGTGCTTGTTGATTAAACTGTGAACTTATAAATAGGTACATATTTTATTTTTCACCTCATGTGACATTTATCCTTCTAAATTTACAAACAAACTAAGCGATCTGTTTTTCAAGTCAGTCTAAATTGCGTGGGCTTAATGTGGGAATTTTGTGTGTGAGGATTCCATTTGCTTTTTGACAATTGGAAAAAAGAAAAAAGGTAGGAAAAAAACCAAACAGATAAATTTGAGTGATATCTTTACTTTTTAAAAAAAATTTATTTATTTTTATTTTTGGCTGCATTGGGTCTTTGTTACTGCGCGCGGGCTTTCTCTAGTCGTGGCGAGCGGGGGCCACTCCTCATTGCAGTGTGCGGGCTTCACCTGTTGCGGAGCACGGGCTCCAGGCTCGTGGGCTCAGTAGTTGTGGCTCACGGGCTCTAGAGTGCAGGCTCAGTAGTTGTGGTGCATGGGCCCAGCCGCTCCGTGGCATGTGGGATCTTCCCAGACCAGGGCTCGAACCCGTGTCCCCTGCATTAGCAGACGGATTCTTAACCACTGCGCCACCAGGGAAGCCACAGTATCTTTACTTTAATAAAGATTGGACAACTGGTAATTTTCCATACCTGAACACAAGCGTGACTTGTCAATCCTGGGCCCAGTAGCAGATGGCCTGGAGCCTTAGCTGCATTTGGGCTGCATCGTGGGGCTGGACAGAAACCGAAGCTCCGTGTGGTGGCTTACCTGGACTCAGGGGTTAGAGCCTTCCCCTATAGCTCCCTGGCTGGAGGAGCTGTGCCCATCACAGGCTCAGCATCAGAGATAAGCCTCTGCTCCTGGCCAAGCTCAGGTGCATTCCAGCAGGTGGTGGAGAAAGCCAGGCTGTCATTTAGATTCAGGGGAAGATCTGTTTGCCTTTGATAACAAAGCATTTAGGAAGATATTTGAGCCATAGGCACAATTTGAAAGGCTTAAATTTAAAAGAAAATAATAAAGTAATTAATAAGCCATTTTCTAATAATTGATAAGGGACCAGAGGCCCCTTTGTATGTGATTTTCTGCCAATTCTATTTAAATCCTCTGTAATGTAAACACTGGAGGATTAGTGACCTAGAGAGGTGTTTTGGACTTTGAAAATTCTGGGATAAGTTAGAGGCTTTTAACTAGTACAGTTTCAGTTGCGCCCCCCCCCCCCCTTAAGTGTGCTGCTAAAATCCATATTCTGCAAAAGTCTGTTTTTCAGAACAGTTAAATCCGGGGCGTGGGTATTTATATCTGCTACTAATGACATATGAAAACACGTAAAAGGGCAGCTTTTAGGTGTGATTTTATTATTTGAAAATTATCTGATGCCATTAATAAATTCTTATGCTTTTTTATACTATTTTTAAGTTGGATTTTGTGTAGATCCAGTTGATTTATTTTTGTAGGAATGGAAAGTTATTTATCTCATTTGTATACCTTCCCATCTTACTTGAGAAACTATTTAAGGACCTTTAAGGATTAAATATCCTCTTAAAGCTTAAATTAAATTTTTCAAATTGCAGTATAGCTGACATATAACATTATATTAGTTTCAGGTACACAACATAATGATTCGATATTTGTATATATTGTGAAATGATCACCACAAGAAGTGTAGTTAACATCCAGCACCATATGTAATTACAAGATTTCTTTATCTTGTGATGAGAACTTTTAAGATTTACTTTGTTGGCATCTTTCAAATACGTAATACAATATTATGAATTATAGTTAGCATACTATATATTACATCCTCATGACTTAACTTATTTTATAAGTGGAAGTTCATACCTTTTGATCCCCTTTACCCATTTTGCTCACCCCCCACCTTTGGCAACCACCAGTCTGTTCTCTGTATCTATGATCTTGGTTTTTTACTTATATGTTTGTCACATACATTGTTTTTCACTTATATGTTCGCCACATATAAGTGAAGTCATATGGTATTTGTGTTTTTTACTTAGCATGATGCCCTCAAGATCCATCCATATTGTCGCAAATGCCAAGATTTCATTCTTTTTTTTATGGCTGAGCAATATTCCATTGAGTGTGTATGTGTAAACACACACACACACACACCATATTGTCTTTATCCATTCATCTGTTGGTTGTTGGTGCACCCTGAGGTTGTTTCCATTTCTTGACTATGCTGCAGTGAACATGGGAGTGCAGATAGCTTTTCAAATTAGTGTTTTTGTTTTCTTTGGATAAATACCCAGAAATGGAATTGCCACATCATAGGTACTTCTATTTTTAAGTTTTTGAGGAACCTCCATGCAGTTTTCCAGAGTGGCTGCACCAGTGTACATTCCCACCAACAGTGCACAAGGGTTCCCTTTTCCAACACTTATTTCTTGTCTTTTTGATAACAGCCATTCAGACAGTTATGAGGTGATATGTCATTGTGGTTTTGGTTTGTATTACCCTAATGATAATGATGTTGAATATCTTTTTATGTACCTGTTTGTCATCTGTATGTCTTCTTTGGAAAAATGTCTGTTCGGATCGTCTGCCAGTTTTTAATAGACTTGTTTGGGTTTTTTGTTATTGTTTTTATTGAGTTGCATGAGTTCTTTATATATTTTGCACATTAACCCCTCTTCACATATATGATTTGCACATATTTTCTACCATTCATTTGGTTGCCTTTTCCTTTTGTTGATGGATTCCTTTGCTGTGCAGAAGCTTTTTAGTTTGATATAGCCCCACTTGTAAATTTTTGCTTTTGTTCTTTTTGATTTTGGTGTGAGATCTAAAAATCATCAACAAGACTGATGTCAAGGAATGTACTGCCTATGTTTTCTTGGAGGAGTTTTATGGTTTCAGGTCTTACATTCAAGTCTTTAATCTATTTTGAGTTAATTTTTGTGTATGGTGTAAGATATGTCCAGTTTCATCCTTTTGCATTTGATTGTCCAGTTTCCCCAGCACGATTTATTGAAGAGATTGTCCTTTCCCTATTGTATATTCTTGGCTCCTTTGTTGTAAATTAATTGACCATATATGTGTGGGCTTATTTCTGGGCTCTCGATTCTGTTCCATTGATCTGTATGTCTTTTTTTTTTTTTTTTTAAAGTACATGCACAGACTCTAGACAATGCTATACTTTTTTTTTTTAATTAATTTATTTTTGGCTGTGTTGGGTCTTCGTTTCTGTGTGAGGGCTTTCTCTAGTTGCGGCAAGCGGGGGCCACTCTTCATCGCGGTGCGTGGGCCTTTCACTGTCGCGGCCTCTCTTGTTGTGGGGCACAGGCTCCAGACGCGCAGGCTCAGTAGTTGTGGCTCATGGACCTAGTTGCTCTGTGGCATGTGGGATCCTCCCAGACCAGGGCTCGAACCCGTGTCCCCTGCACCAGCAGGCAGATTCTCAACCACTGTGCCACCAGGGAAGCCCTGTGTGTCTGTTTTTATGCTAACCCCATACTGTTTTGATTACTATAGCTTTGTAATATAATTTGAAATCAGGAATGTGATGCCTCCAACTTTGTTCTTCTTTCTCAAGATACCTTTGGCTATTCAGGGTCTTTTGTGGTTCCATACAAATTTCAGGGTTGGTTGTTTTATTTTTGTGAAAAGTGTCTTTGGAATTTTGATGGAGATTGCGTTGAATCTGTATATTGCTTCGGGTAGTATGGACATTTTAACAATATTAAGTCTTCCAATCCAAGAACAAGAACATGGAATATCTTTCCATTTATTTGTGTCGTCTTCAGTTTCTTTCATTAACGTCTTATAGTTGACAATCTAATTTTTAAAGTTTGTATTCAACAAAATGGCTTCCTACCCATTTTTGTAAAAACAAAGTCTTCTGTGAAGGAAGCAGGAGTAATCATGCACTTTCTATTGTTGGATGAAGTAGCAGGAAGATTGCTGATTATTTTTTCCATGGACAGAAATACAACTGCAAATGATAGAGATGGAAAAAAATAAAACTACCCATGAGGCTTAAACCTGGATTGCTAAAGCTCTATACAATAAGAATATTTTCTGGGAGAAGATGATACTGGCTGCAAAGACACAACAGAATCCTCTGCCTGGGTGACTCTCCTTCATTCTCCCTTCTCTGGTCCAGACCCCCTCATCCTTCAAAACCCAACTGAGATGTCACCACTTCCTTGAAGCCTCCCTGACTCCTCTCTGCTGCTCCTGGCTTTCTCTTCTGTGTTGCTTTTGTACTTTACACATACTTCACAAGGAAGGCGCACTTCTCACAGTGTCTGTAATTGTTGGTGTTTATATTTTTCACTGGATTATGAGCCTTTAAGGGCAGGGTCCACGTCTATTTCACCTTTATCTAATCCCCAGTATATTGCCTGGAAAGTAATAAGCACTCAGAGATTCTCCTGAACATTTAACAACCATAAGGCGACACCAAAATAGGTGCAAGTGGAGATATTTTGTGTTGGTAGAAATGAATTTTAGATTTTCTCATGTTTTTGTTTTATAAAAGCAGTCCATTAGATGGGGGAAAAGGTAACACCAATGTTGGCAGTGGGGTGCTGATGAGAGTATAAATGACACACCTTTTCTGGCACACTGTTTGGAAATTTGAAGCTTAAATATGGGCACACGCTTTGACCTAGTAATTCTGTTTCTTATAATGTATTCTAAAGCAATAATGAAGAATTCATCCTGTTATGACATTGAGCATAATCAAAATTACAGCAATTCTACGGCAAATATACTTAAAAAAAAAAAGAAGGGTATAGCAGCAACAGCTTTCTGATTATATGTGATCCAAACCAAATTCCTAAGAACTTGGGATGATAATGATAACTTCTTAAAGTCCTTGTCCTTGTTTTATGTTCTCCCATATCATCCAGGCCGTTGTCTTAGGTATAGTAGATGTTCAGTAAATAATGAATAAATGAGTTCCTTAAATTGAAACAAAAATCACCAAATACATTGAATAACGTAACCTTACTCTTTGCCACCATCAGATTTAACAACTCTTATTTGACACACTTGTCTCCAAGCTTATTTTTCTTTGTGCTTTTAAAATTATGCAAGTAATATGTGCACAGATCGTTCGTGCACAGTACTTTAAAATCTGCAAAGCGATTTTAATATTTTGTGTTCTCTTGATCTAATCAGAAGAGGTCGCACTCTCATTTATTTGATGGAAGGGACAACTGAGCCTGGGAGGAGAGCCAGGATTAGAACTACCACAACTTACTCCTGCTCCAGTATTCTTTGTATTATAGGAGGTTTTGGAGAACTTTTAGGAAACAAGGAGTACCTAGAATGTTTATTTAGGGAGAGTGTGCATCAGTTCCAGAAAGATGTTGACAGATGAGAAAGAATTTAAAGAGGAGCCAACACTGCGGAAGGAAGGACATAGGAGAGATGAAAGGAGCTAAATATGTATAGCTTGGCCAAAGGATGATTAAAGGGGATATGATAACAGTCCCTAAGAATGTGAAGGATGTAAACATCATGGAAAGAGAAAATGTATTTAGAACTGATCAAAGCAGTATATAAAAAGAAATAAAAATTAATGCTAAACATCACGAAAAGCTGTTTTCATGGAGAGACTTGTTAGCTTTTAAATTAGAATCCCAAGAGAAGTATCCACGGCCCTATATAGGAGGCGTTTATGACTGAACTATCCTGCCTACGTTTGGGGAGGGCTTTTCCAGTTCTATTTTTGATGGCTGAGATCATGGCCCTTCCTCATATGGATTTGTCACCCAGTTCTGATTGCACAGTTTTGCATATCGGGGTCAAAAGAAAGAGTTACAGTCTCGTAGAAGCCAAACTCAGGCACGTCCCCAACATGATGCAGTCCAACCTTGCAGAGACTGTCCCTGCAACCTAAATTAAAACCCTAAGAGTTTAGCTGATTAACTCCGCTCTCAGAAGGTGACAGATTCCTCCTTTCATGGTGCCCCCTGCTGGAAATTTCATGTTGTGAGCAAGATACATAGGTGCCTGCTTACTGTAAAATTTAACAGCCACAGTGGGTAAGCAAGTGAGAACATTCCTGAGGGAGCCTAGGAGGCAATGTAGTCTTTTGTCCTTCAGATGCAGTAAGACAGTGCCATTACACGGATGGGGAATGATCTTGCATGTACTGTGTGTGTGTGAAGTTGTGTTCCCAGAAGGGGTGCCAGAGCCCATGGGATGTCAAATAAAATCTCAGGTCAAAGCTGTAAAAGGTATTCACCTTTCATTGGGATGTAGCCACGGAATTATCTCTGCCCACAGGAGTCAGGCAAGAGAGGTGTCCAAACTAAACAGGAACTTAGAGGTCAGTCTTAAAAGGAGGAGTGTGATGTTTGGAATGGGAGGGGATCAGAGGTCTGTGGGGGCCCTTGAAAGGAGCTGGAAAGAGTGGGCTACCCCACCTCCAAGCCCACATGATCTCTAGCGAAGCTGGGCCCAATGCCTTCTTAGGCACAGAAGTGCCAGAGTGACTTCAGCCAGGTGTAGGAGCAGCCAGCATTACGGCTCTGGTGAATTTGATCTGGCAAACTGAACAGGACTGGAAAAGGTGGTCTGGGGTCCCTGAGCGTCCTGTGACACTACCACGGAGAAACACCTTCTGAGAGGGAGGAGAGATTCTAATAGACCACCCTTGCTGGAGTAGCCCAGCGCCCTACCATGTCATCTGAGCTAGGACTTGGTTAACAAAGTGGAGGTTTGTAGTCTGTAAACTTATCTCCCCCTCCCCGCCCCCGCTTTTGCAGTCTTTTCCTTTTGTGTCACTCTTCCCAGCCCCATTTATTCACTCATTTAACTAACTTGTTGAGCCCCTCCTGTGGTCAGTTAGAAGCCCATGTTGGTAAGGGGTGAATTATCATTTTGGTAGTAAGAACGAAGAGGAAATGGTGGATTTTTAGAGATATTTAGGAGCTATGGATGTGGGATTAGGGGGATGCTGGTTAGTAGCAGAGCTGTGACTACAACCTGGGTCTTCAGGTTTCTCGGGCAGGAATCTTTCCTCTCTGCTGTGTAAAGATTTTCATCTCCTCCCAAAGGAACTCTGTAATTTACCTTTTCTTTCCTGTCCATGGACTTGGCATTGAATTAACCATAGATACACAATGTCATAAAAGCAGAGGTAGGAGATCTATATACTCCTTAGCAACTTATATTTATGCTCTAAATTCTTTTAGATATAATTCGCTATGCATATAGATTATTAAGGGATTTAAATGTATTTTCAAGTGTACATATTGTCATAAAATGCAATGTGACATAAAGCACATAAAATTAATGTTTTCTTTTAATAACTACTGTAATTAATAATTTTATGTGTCCTTTTGAAACAAGGACTGCCTTTTGTAGCTTGAGAGCTTACTGCGTTACGTGTTCTTCTGTGTGGTGACTGTACCTTCGTTATTACACCGTGAAGTGGGTGCTGCTCTCCACAGAACAGAGAGGAGACTGACACACACCGGGTTTGAAAAATTGGCCCAGGTCACAGGTTAGTGGCAGGACTTGGATTTGAACTCACACAGTCTGGCTGCCAAGCCCAAATCCTTGACCACTATGCTACACTGTTTCTTATGAGAGAGGGCCTTTGGAATTATTTAGCCTGAATCTCATAGGATATGGCCAAAGACATTTGAGATTACAGTTAATTTCCCTGTTGTAAGCAACACTTAAAATTATTCTAGTCTGTGTTAATGCTGGCTGGAATACTGTGGACAAGTGTCAGTGCACTTCTCACCTCATTGGAAACCCATAAAAGTAATTGCCAGGTGTTAACATACACTTTAAAAAAAAGAGCTTTAATACTGCAGAGGTGAGCAAGGCCTCCTTATCTGCCCAGTGTATGATTCTTTGCTCAGAAAAAGTAGAATGGATTGATAGAGGCACTGTATGATTGAGGTATGGGTTTTGATTATGTTCTTATAGGGAAATAAGGGAAATGTATATAGGATTTGGGAATCAGAGGATATTAATTTGAGTTTGGGCTCTGACATTTTTATCCCTCTGCCCTTGGCGAAGAAGTCACTTTGCCTCTGAGTGTGTTTCCTCATCTTTAAAATGGGGTTGGTACTTTCACCTTTCCCACCCTGACAGAGACAGTGTTAGAATTATATGAGATAATGTGGGTGAAAACGGTTTAACCTACATCAGTCTGTGCAGATGCTCGTTACCCCTGAGGGTCAGGAGTGGAGAAGAGATACCCGCGCAGAGGTGGGCAGCTGCCTGGAGGAACTTGAGGGTTTCCTTTGATTACTGTATTAATAAGGAATTGTGCACCCTCTTGTGGTGAAGTGAGGGGGTTAAGGGAGTTTTCTGAAAAGTACTTGAATATTGTTATTGTGGGGTTTTTTTAATTGTCACCAGAAATTCTTTCCCAGTAGTGAATGTACGCAGTCTCTCTCAACAAATCCTTAAATTGCAGTGTGAATAAATTGCTTAGTCTTTACTGTTTCCTTGAAGTGAAAGATGATACATTTTTATCTACGATCTAAATATATATGTTATGTTTACCTCCATTTCTTTCTTGTTCCATTCATAGAGAGCCTTGCTAGGTTTTCTGTTTTCCTACTGTATTTATTTTGTTTTCCTTTGTGGTGTTTGCATTTACTTCTTGCCTTCTGATTTAATATCTGTTAAATTTTTAATACACAGTTAGGGCTTTCTCTGTTGCCTGTGCTAAGGGGCCTCTGGCACCCAGCACAGAGTAAATGCTCAATAAATGGTGTTGAATGGATGCTGACAGTCTTCTTAACCATGCCTCAGTTTCTTTCCTCCTTTTACCCATGGGCACCCCCTTTTCCTTGACATCAGTTTTCCTGAAACACATAGAAATAAATTGAGGAAGTATGGCATTTCAGTCCTTTAACATTATTTTTTTGTTTCCTCTCAAGTAAAATGAGGGGGTGAGAACAGGTGATTTCCAAGGTTCTGACTCTGTAGGGATAAGGAAATTAGGAGATCATCTAATTTGGCAGAGCTTCAGAAGGCTGTGAAACGTCTTGTCTCTGTCAGCTGTATTACATCCTCAGTTCCTAGGTGAATAGAGGGAGAAGCAGCAGAACTAGGTAGAGCAAAAGGAAAGGCAGAAGGAAGGGAAGAGGCAGGATGAACAACAGGATAAGAGAACATTGTGCGTTGACGGGGGGGAGGTGAGGGGGGTTAACAGGACAGTAGCAGCATTCCAGAAAGAAGCTGTAACATCCTGAGCTATGTGAAAATTTTTCATAACTTATACACATTGTGTTGTGTGTCATGCTCACAGGGGATTATCTGATTCAACATCCTTTATTCCCACACATTGCTTACATTAAATTTTGGGGGAAAATCTTTTTCTCTAATTGAGTTATGAAGTCCCTGATCATATAGCAGTTCAGGCTACAGCAATGATTTTCTAACTGGCTTTGTGTGTCATTTTACTAAAAATTTCTTCTTCAAACCTGGCTGCTTAAAAACATTTTGTTTGTTTTAGAGGGCTTGTGTCACTTGTATCACAGAGGGAGGCCGGTGTCTGCAAAGAAAGGGCCTTTCGGTATGGGGAGGGTGCAGGGGGAGCTTGCCTTGGATTTCGTCTTAGTTTACAATTCACACTGATGAAACTAACAGGAGATGTGATAGTGAGTCAGAATGTCAGTTAAATAACATACTGAGAAGCCCTCAAAAACCCTGCACTGTTCCTCTTGGCTAGCCAGCAGCAGCCTTCCCCTGGGGAAGTCAGGTTGCCTTTGGAAGATTGCTTGGTGCATGGTGGGGAGTTCGTTGGTTTCATTAATTGAACGGATCTTTTTTGAGTTTCACTCTGTGTGCCAAGTACTGAGCAAAGTGCTGGAATTAAGTCAAAAGTCTAGCTTTCAAGGCCTCAGACTCCCAACCTAGAGTCACATAAGCAAATATCTGAATGACGAGCCTGGTGCTTTAGAAGAGGGCATATAGGGTACTTGGAGGCAGAGAGCAGAGGGGAGTACCTCCTGCAGTATGGCTCCTTCAAGGGGAGTAGGCGTTCCCAGGGCTGGAGAGAGAGCAGGTATTCGCTGGGAACTGCGAGGAATTGAGAATGATCTTTAATGCTCATTAAGCCATAAAGCCTGATGAGGAATTGGATCCTTGAAACTTGCTTGCTGAGAAGTCCATGAAATTCGTGGTGGCTAGTTATGATGCCCTCTCACCTGGAAGGTGATGCAGATGCATGGTCTATTCTTTTGGCTTCTCTTCTTCTAGGTCTTGTGCTGTACAACAGTGATTTTCAAACTTTTGGTCTCTGGACCTCTTTGTGCTCTTACAAATTATTGAGGACTCTGAAGAGCTTTTGATATTTACCATATCTGAAGTTAAAACTAAGAAAGTTTCAAAGTATTTATTAGTTCACTTTAAAATAACAATAATAAAATAATCGCATGTTAACATAAATAACATTTTATTTAAAATAACTATACAGTTGACCCTCGATAATGCAGGTCTCAGGGGCACTGAGTCCCTGAACAATTGAAAATCCGCATATAACTTATAGTCGGCCCTCCATGTATGCCTTTCGGTTCCTCCATAACCACAGCTCTGCATTTGTGGATTCAACCAACTGCGGATTGTTTAGTACTGTAGTATTCACTACTGAAAAAAATTCACATATAAGTGGACCCATGCAGTTCAAACCCGTGTTGTTCAAGGGTCAGCTGCATTTTATAAAGCCAAAAAATTTAGTGATGGTAGTGGTGTTTTTTACCTTTATGTTTTTGTACATCTCTTTAATATCTTGCTTAAAAGAAGGCATTTAGACTTGCATATCTGCTTCTGCATTCAATACGATGTAATGTATTATTTTGTTGAAGTATTTGAAGAAAATCTGGGCTCACCCAGATACATAGTTGGAAAAAAGAGGAATATTTCAATAGGCCTTTCAGATAATTATGGATATTCTTTTTTGATACTGCACCAAAACTTGACAAGTAGTCGTTTCTTAAAGGTTGGTTGCCGTATGGTACCTGAAACCATATGGATGAAATTTAATATTCTGTTACATGAGAATCTCTTACTAATGCAGGGTTTTGTAACATTATACATTAGTCATTTGGAAAATATTGGTTCACTGGATTATTCAGATCTTCCATATGTTGACATGTTGTATTATACAGTATCAAAAAATCACAGTCATTACTACCATGTCCAGTCTTATCTCTAAAAATCTTTAAATATTGGGAAGCTGAAAACTAATAATGGTAAATACAAGTTTCCCCAAATTCTTATTTTTGCTTGAGAGGTCACATTTCATCATTAGCAACAAATACTGTCAGTTGTTTTCCTCAAGTGACAGGCTCACCTCATTCATTTTCAAAAATATGTCAGATACCCAGTTTTGAATAGCCATAGCTGTCAGTGGTTCTTTGAAGTAAAAATGGTGAAGGCCGCTATTTCAGCTCAAAACTCAAACAATGACACAAATGCCTTGCCTTGAGGCAACATCTTACTTCAGTATGCAGAAGTGCTTTATGTGTACTTTCCATTTTGTCATACAGAATATTTTAAAAGATCAGTACTCCAGGGTCAAGATTTTTTTTTTTTTTTGCGGTACGCGGGCCTCTCCTGTTGTGGAGCACAGGCTCCGGACCCGCAGGCTCAGCGGCCATGGCTCACAGGCCCAGCCGCTCCGCGGCACGTGGGATCTTCCCGGCCCGGGGCACGAACCCATGTCCCCTGCATCGGCAGGCGGACTCTTCAGCCACTGCGCCACCAGGGAAGCCCTCCAGGGTCAAGATTATTAAAAATTAATAATTTTTACTGCTTATCAAGGACCCCTTTACTGAGAGTATCGTAGCAATGAGAATACAATGATTATTAGTACAGTTTGGTGCCATTACCTTGATTCTTGTTAAGGTTCCAGCAGTTTTACCCACCATTGCTTTTGCACCATCTGTGCAAATATTAACACAGTGAAAAGGCAAATGACTTCTTGCTATTATTAGGAAAACAGTTTTAGCCTTGTGGAACCCCTGAAAGAGTGTTGGGGATCCTAGGGATCTGCAGATCACATTTTGAGAACTATGTGGGTTAGTGGTGAAGAGCATGATGCAGGGTGTAGATTGCCTTTGTTCGAACCCTCCTTCTGTTGCTGATGAGCTGTGTGACTTTGGGAGGATATTGAGCCTCTCTGTGACTGTTGCCTCTCTGTAAAATGGGTGTAATAATAGTACCTGCCTGATTAAATGAGTTAATCTGCCTAATAGTTAACCCATTGATGGGTATTGGTGAAATTAATACCTAGTTGATTGGTTGATTGATTATCTGAAGAAATAAAGGCAAGGTTTGCCCAGAAGCTGTCTCCTCCGTCTGTATTCTAGGATGCCTGAGATGGCCACCATTATCATTCCTTCTTTTTACCCTTACGGTGGTAAAGTACGTATTAACTGAATGAAAACCTGTATGGTAAAAGGGGTAATGTATCAGCTAACAATTTTGCAGAGATTGGCACCTCTTGCCAACTGAGTCAAGGCTCTGATGGAATGGAGAAGGATAGTTAGTGCTTGATGAAGTGACAATGGTGGGGGAGGTCCAAGAGCAGTGAGGGGTCCCTCAGACGGCTGGAATGTAGCCAGAGAGTACTGAGCAAGGGCTCTTTGGGGAGGGGAGGAATGAGACAAACTCCCGTACACTGGAATTGGTCCTGGTCTCCTCTTTCTTTTGTGAATTGCAAGCGTAGTTCAGTCATATGTTAATGTAAGTGCCCCTCCCTACACATTCTCCAGTTCTGAGGTGCAGCCATCTCTGGGGCGGTACAATAAATCTCATTAGTTCAGACCTGACTAATGTTGAACTTGTAACTGTTTCGAGGTAGACAGTGCAATGCACAGAATAGAGCATGAGCTCTGTAAGGAGGCATGTCAGGTCTCAAATCCTGGCTCTGTCATAGCCCAGCTCTATGGCCTTGGGCAAAGGATTGAACGTTTCTAAGCCTCTGTTTTGTCTCTGTAAAATGGAGCTGCCAGTACCTCTTGTGGAGGCATGAACATTAAATGAGATAGCTGATGGTAGGCACTCAGTAAATATCTGTTACTTTCCCCATGCTGGCTTCAGTTATCTTAAACTCCATCACTGTTATTGTATAATAAGGGCCTACCTGCTATTCAAACCATGTTATCATTGCCTTTTTACTTTTATTAAGAAACTTGAGTTTTTAGAAAAAGTTAGATGTGGTATTGGAAGAGCTGCGATGCTACTTCTCCAGGGATTTCAAGTAACAATTTACAAAACCGTAACCCCTCCTCTGCTGTTTCTGTGGACCTCTGAGGTTCTCTGATCCAGAACCCCTCTGCTCCATAGTACTGCCCGTTTGTTCAACAACTCAGCCTGGGAGTCACGCAGTTGCTCTGTCTTGGAGGCCAAGAGTCTCAGTCCAACCCAGCCACTTTCATGCTACGTCTGCCCAAGTGAAGAGGCAGAAGGGAGACGTGTGAGGAACAGCTGGCACACGGCCACCGCTCCAAGGTCAAACGCCTGTTTCTTCCTGGTTACTACCCAGACTGACTCTTCCTCAGTGCCCTGATCGCCCTCAGTGTTCTTAGAATCCCCATTGTCCTTGGAATTTCTTTTATTGTTTCTAGAATCTGGGTGGCTGCACCTTTTCTTTCCCCCCATATCCTCCTCTGGAGTTTTAGAGAACCTTATGGTTGTTAATGAATCGATTTTCACAGCCTCCCAGAAACAAGACTCTTCTGTGTTACAGATCAAAGAACCTATTACTGACACAAAAGGAATCCAGCCAACTGGCCTTCCCTGCATGGAAGGCAGGTCCTGTTCTAATCTTGCCTCGGCTTTTGACTTGCTGTGTGGCCTTTGTTTCCTCATCCAACGATAATATCTACCTCGCAGGACTGTTGTGGAGTTCAACAAATGCTAAGAACAGTTCCTCTGAAAGGCTGAAAGATAGGTGTCAGATCTACTGCAACACCAGGGAACTCAGAGCGTGTTACGATGATTTACTCTGTGCTTTATCTTTGTGAGGTTGGTAAGTGGAGATGCTCCTGCACCCACTTTATACCCTTAAAATGTGCATTTCACCATCTCATTTTAACAGTTCCCATCCACTTCCCTTCCAGACTCGTAGGAAATTGTCTCTCTGGTGTGCTAAGAGTCATTTCACTCTTCACGCTTGTGTGCATCTGATTCCACTTTTGGTTGGGGGCAGAGATGCCCTCCTCTGACCCTGGGTCCCTTCCTAATCTCCTTTTTGGTTCCGGCTTTTTTTCCTCAATATTTTGTCCCTTTGACCTCTCTGCATTTGGCATTAATCATGATCATACCTTTCCAAAACTTAATTGTGATGTTCTGCTCCCGGGACCCTGCCTCTGTGACTGACCAGACCTGGTCCCACTCATCTCTTACACCCCTCTATAGAGGCTGAGGTTAAGACCTTTTCTCAGCATAATCTCAGAAGTAATCTCATCTATTGTCAAGGTTTTAAACAAAACCAGTGTTCAACTTCTGGTCCTAAATTTCTAACTTCATGCTTGATACTTCCGCTTAGATTATCCTAACATCATGCAGATTCAGTATATTTTAAATGGAATTTATTTTCTCTCCTCTTTCCCTACTGCCCACCAGGAAAAAAATTGGTCCCTTTTCTGGATGAACCTAATTATGTCAGGGGTTCCACCGTTAGTTCAAACCTTGGAGTTGTCTGAACTCTCTTTTCTTGAATCCCCACATTTAATCTGTTCCCAGTAAACACTCCCCCTGCCCCAGTATTCAGGCTTGCATCATATAGAGCCTGCTGTATGGTATCAGTGGTTTCTTACAAGGGCTCCCTGCCACCAGTCTCAACCCACTACAGTCAGGTTAATCTTCTAGAAACCTTCATCTTGCCTTTTCACCACTTTCAGATTCTTCCATGGCCCTCTATTGCCTTCAAACAATCATAGTGATTATCTGTTGCTGCTGTTTAACAAGCCCAAACTAAGTGGCATAAAAAAACCACCACTGTTTTAGGTTCATAGATTCTCCGGTCCAGGAGTTTGGAAAGGGCACAATGGTTGGCTTTGCCTCTGCTGTGTGATGTATGGGGCCTCTGCTGGGAAGATTCAAAGGCTGGAGTGACTTGACGTCAGAGGGCTCACTTGCTCACATCTTCAGTGATTTGATGCTGGCTGTCAGATGGGACCTCAACTGGAGCTGTCAGCTGGAACAGTGGTCTCTCCATGTGGTTGCTTGTGCGTCCTCAGTATGGTGGCTGGTTCCAAGAGCAGGCGTTCCTAAGAGGGGCAGGATGTGATCTAGCTTCGGGAGCCACACAGTATCACTTTCACTGTGGCCACGAGTCTGTCTGGATTCAAGGGAAGGGAACGTAGAACCCCATCTCTTGTGGGAGGAATGTCAAAGTCACATCATAAGAAGAGCATGTGGGTGATTTTGTTGCTGTCGTCTTTGGAAAATAAAATCCATCACAAAGTCTAGCCTGATATGGGAGTTCCTTTAAAATATCGCCCAGCTTTTTTTTTTTTAATTGAAGTATACTTGATGTACAATACTGTGTTAATTTCAGGTGTACAGCAAAGTGATTCAGTTAATTTTTTCAGATTATATTCCATTATAGGTTATTATAAGATATTGAATATAATTCCCTGTACTATACAGTAAATCCCTGTTGCTTACCTATTTTATGTATAGTAACCAGCTGACCTTTCAAATAGAATATGAGAGCACCTACCATTCACAGAACACTTCCTATGTGGCAGGCACTGTGTCGAAAGACTTCCTGTGCATTCTCATCTAATCTAACAATTCTAAGAGTTTAGATGAGGGAACTGAATCAGGAAGCTTAACGCAGCTTTGTCAAGGGTCACCCAGTTAGTAAATAGCTAAGTGGGGCTTGAATGCAGAACCTTTGACTCCAGTCTTAACCTCCAGGCTATCCTGTCTCCACTTCTGTCAGGGCGCGCAGATGCAGGGAGAGAGAGAAAAGAGGATAGCAGTTATAAAAACTTACCAGGAATCAGGTTTAGTTTAGGCTCTGACCTCCCCACTTGGCCAGTTGCAGTCCTGGAGAGCTCACAACTCAAGGAAGCAAGACTCTCGTTGGCTGATGACTCAGGCCAGCTTGGTGCTCGGACCACACGTGGTCCCAGTGGACAGGAAGGGCTAGGGGGTGATCTCGTGACTGACTCTATGTCTCCCTCCACAGGCCTGGGCTGGGCTCTCTGGGAGGCTCTCTTCCTCTTCTGTTCTCTCCTGTGGGTTCCTATCTGGTCCTAGTGCCCACTTAGGACTCCTTGGCTCCAGCACGTGTTTGCTTTGACCTCATGCTCACTGAAGCCCCATTTAGAGTTACAGATATTTGTCTCTGCGTAGTTTGCCTTCTCTCTGGATTTGGCTCAACTGGATTCCCTGGGGTTGCCTAGCCTGAACCTGCTTACCTGGGCTGCCTTCCACCCTCACTCATGCTGTTTTCTCTGCAGGATGAATGTCCTTTGTCCCCCTTCTCTACCTAATGGTACTGACTCTCTTTTCAAGACTCAGCTCAGGTTCCTACCCACCTTCCTTAAGGCTGGTTATGGTCCCTCCTCTGAGCTCCCACAGTTTCTTGTACATTCTTCTAGAATGGTTTTTGTCCCATTCTGTACTTGTCTGCTGTTTAGTTCCATGTGACCCTCACTAGTCTGGGAGCTCCAGCAGGGAAGAAACTGTGTGTCATTCATCTTGGAGTCCTTGGTGCCTGTTAAGAGCCGGGCATATCAATGATCCTCAGATCCTCCTGAGGAGGCTGGTGTGGTACCTGGAACACCAGTGCTTTTTTTTTTTTTTTTGCGGTACACGGTCCTCTCACTGTTGTGGCCTCTCCCGCTGCGGAGCGCAGGCTCAGCAGCCATGGCCCACGGGCCCAGCCGCTCCGTGGCATGTGGGACCCTCCTGGACCAGGGCACGAACCTGTGTCCCCTGCATCGGCAGGCGGACTCTCAACCACTGTGCCACCAGGGAAGCCCCACCAGTGCTTTTTATGTCTGTTAATGGGTTGACAGGGGTGGATGCTGCCAACAGAGACATGGGGGTGGGAAGAAGATTGAGGGATCTGGAGACTCAGAAGATGTGGCTTCTCATCTAAAAAACTTTGGACAAATCACTTCTCTGGAATGCAGTGTCGTTGATTTATGAGATGAAAGGATTTCCTTAAGGACCTTCCCAGTCCTAATACCCTGTGAAGATAATTTTAAATGTTAAGCTTTTGACTGTAGACTGCCATGGAGCTAAGCAGTGAGTTCTATCTATTGAAAATATGACCCAATGTTATCATTTCCAAAGGATAGAAGTTTGGTTATTTGTGCAGTTTTGACTGTGCCCTGGTGGTGGGCTGTGGCTGACTAGACTTGATGGAATCATAAACATGGCCACAGTCCATGAAGCCTTTCTCCTTCCCACATAAGCCTCAGTGGATCCTAATTCTCAAAGTCTCCACTGGATTTTATTGTCTTCTCTCCAGTTTAACCAACAAGAAGCATTTCAACAATTTCAACTCTTAATTAGCAAAAGCAAGACAGAATGACATATCCCTTTGGGGACAAGACAAAACTATTTTTATGGCTAACAGTTTTCCCTTGTAATGAAGTCTGGTCTTGAAAACACCCTAACATAGTAGGTTCTTGTAACTCGATTATAATTACATAATTATGTATAATAATGTGTATATGTTTTATGTATATGTATTATGTATACATGTGTGTATGTGTTTATATATCTGTGGGTGTATTTACATAATTATACAGCATCAGGCCTGAGTTCTCTACCCGCCAGACCCGATGTAAAGAGGCCATTCCTGTAGTTTTCCAGTGAGCTGTGAGCACAGCTGAGGGTCATTTCCTGGAGTCTATCTGCAGCCTCCACCAGGCTGATTATTCTTAGATTGATTATCTTAGCCTGGATCATACAAGCCTCTCCCTTTACTTCCCTGTCTCCACCCTCCCGCCATATCACCTATATCCAAGCTCACTATACCTCCTCCAGAAAGCACAAAATGACACAAATTTGAAAACTTAAACCTGCCAGCATTGCCCCTCAGTAGAGGTTCACTTCACAGCCGGCTGGTGAAGGAGGTGTGAAGAAAGTGAAGAAAGGCAGTGCTGTCTTAAGGTGTGATTCAGTTCTTGTTGCAATCACTTAAGTTTTAAAAACTAATCCACGAAGCTCTTATCTTGTATCTTGCTCCTGTAGTGTATCCTAACAGTGTCTTCTTGTGCCTCAATTTCACCCCCTACAAAATGGGGGTAAACAAACACCGCCACCCGGAGGTTTCCAAGGGCTGCCAAGGAGGCAGCGTGAACGGTTGGTGAATAGAAGGCATTATCTGCCCCCCAGAAGAGAAGCACCTCCCAGACAGACCACAGGGCTGTCCTGCCTTGCCAAAGGAGGCTTCTCTGTAAGCAGGAGGAGTAACATGGGCAAATTGCCCCAGGCTCTGTTGGTCCTGATGACAGAGGGAACTTGCTAGGTGGGTGTTCATGTCTTTTCAGATGAAGGTGAGGAGGTGGGGGACAGAAAGGAGGAAGACAGGTGCACGAGAGGCTTGCTTGAGGTTTCAGTTGATAAACAGTGTTTTATTAGTCTGGAGGAAGCTAGCACGAAAGTACAGTTTTTAGAGAAGGAATTGATTTCCAGTAAAATTTGCTAGGGTGAGCACGTAGCAAAATTAAAAGTTTTAACGATAAAAATAAAATTCTGGGGAATTTCCTGACAGTTCAGTGGTTAAAACTCCACACTTTCACTGCTGAGGGTGCTGGTTCAATCCCTGGTCTGGGAACTAAGATCCCGCAAGCCACGTGGTGCGGCCCAAAAGATATATATATATATATATATATATATATATATATATATATATATATATCATTTGTGTGTGTGTGTGTGTGTGTGTGTGTGTGTGTGTGTGTGTGTGTGTATGTATAAAATTCAGGGAGAGGAAAAAAACCTCAGTTGGAAGGAGAAAAGAGTATGAACGTTCCCTTTCGTATGTGACATTAACTGGCTAAAATTCACACATTAATTTTTGGTAATTTCAAGATGCCTAGGGCGTCTTGTTCTGTTGACAGTACACAGGAAGTGGCAATTGGTAGTGCTTTGTGACATCTACTTGTTCACGTGCACATGGGTGCATGGTTGTGTACACACACACACACACACACACACACACACACACACACACACAGCTTCGAGGCTTTCCTGGTGACCTTTCTTCTCTCTCCTTTGCCCAGAGTGCCCTTGGAGTAATTTGCCAGCCCTGTACCAGCTGCACTTTGATGTGGCTTGACCGTTTGTGGACTACCTCTTCACCTCTTCACTCTACAGTTACACCCTGTTTGGTTTCAGAATTTGTTTCTGTTCGTACAAAGCATAATCCCAGCCCTGCAGTGTAGCCCAAGGTGAGCAGTTCTAAAGCTCTGAGCCTCAGTTTCCTTATCTGCAGAATGAAGTTGTTCTGAAATCTGAAACTGAGGTTCTTCCACAACCTTTTGAGGATGTCAGCTGTAAGGTCTCATTCCCTCCATAACTGGGTGGGAGGAGTAGCTTCAGCAGCATGACATCCGACTGACCTGTCAGCATCCTCTCACATCATCCAGGTAAGAGCTGCTGGGAGCAACATGCTCCCAGTGGTTTGCTGGAGGAGCCAACTGTGTGCATCTCTTTGCAACTTTTGTTTGATGGCATCAAGTTAGTGGCTTTAAATTAGCTATGGTGAGAGTATTTACATTATGGAAATTAACAAAAGCTACACATTGCCTCCCCCTGGCCACTTAGTTTAAGTATATACCAGTGTTTCTCTCATTTGAGTTTCTTTCTATCAAAGCTCACTTCTTTGTACTCTAGCCTTCACCCCCCAGTCAACACTCTTGGTTGCTTCTTGGTTGCTTCAAGGTCATCGCTTAACCTTCTTTCTGCTTAACCTGTAGAAGCGTCCACGCATATGAGGCGAAGCACATGAAAGGAGAGCTGTCACAGGTATTGTTGAGCCTGTGGCTGCAGCAAATTTTCACACCACTGGTGATAGCCACTTTTTTAATATCTCTATTCTAGTAAACCCAATCTACTTTGTCTTTTATACTATTGTTAGTCAAAGATAGATAGTATCTTATAGTTTTGTAGAGCTTTGTCACACCCCACTATCTCTGCCTCATGAATAAGTGGAATTATGAATGACTGCCCTGCTCAAATGCCGGCAGTGATCTCCCTTAGCCTACTATATTAGCACAGACGCCTCACCCTATTAAATAAGACCTCTGCAGTTGTCCCAACTTAGCAGTCATCTGTCTCCCCAGTAGGTGTACCCTGTTTTCCCTTGTCCAAACACAGTCTCTTATTTCCTCTCCCCACCCAAGCTCATCTCTGACCATCACAGTCCTATCATGGTCCATGTTGATACCACCTGCAAGGCATGACTGGGGCCCCTGATTTCCCAAGGACATGGCTCCCTTAAGCTGCGAAGGCCAGCAACTTTCAAAGGACTGGGAAGCCCAGAATAGCAATCCATAGGGGTGGTTCTTGACTTCAAAAGATGCAAGACCGTTATCTCTGGTGTTACCCTGCCCCTTGTTCATCTCTGCTTCTCCAGTTTTGATCATGGCTTTGCTCTTCCCTTCTTCCTGCTTCAGTTTTCCACTCAGATTTCTTCCTACCCATCTGCCAGTTCCAAGAGGGAGTTTCTGACTTAATTTCTGGCAGAGTTATTGCTCTGGCCCTTGAACTATGCTCACACCCTCTCTTGGCCCTGATCTTCTCAATTTCAGGCAGAGTTATTGCTCTGGCCCTTGAACTATGCTCACACCCTCTCTTGGCCCTGATCTTCTCAATTTCAATGTCTGGCCTCCTGAGTCCAGGGCCTTTTTTTTTTTTGGGTAAAGAGCAAGATAGTAAATATATTAGGTTTCTTGGCCCATATGGTCTCTGTCACACCTTCTCAACTCTGCCTTTCTAGTGGAAAAGTAGCTATAGACAATATATAACCAAACAGGAGGTTCAATAAAACTTTACTTACAAAATCAGGCTTTGGACTGGATGTAGCCCACCAGCCATAGTTTGCTGACCCCTGCCCTAGTCAAACACCTGTTAATATCTACTCCTGACACTTGTTCATAAAACTGTGTGCCAGCTTGAATACATGATGTTCATTAGCGTAGCTCGTGCAAGAGATCCTGTCTGGGACGTGCCCAGCTGGGAATCCTGCAGCCTCAGAGTTAAGGGTTCCAGAGAACATACTTGTCCTGTTTGCTCGACCCACAAAGGCGCACTGATTCAAAATGGGCAGAAGCACTTGTGTTATGAGGGCCAGTATGACATAGAGCAGCATTTCCCAAATTTCAGCCATCTGTGTACTGCTTTCATGTTTTCTGCCGTTATCTCTACACCTGCCCTGTTAACTACTTAATGTTGTCTTTTGAAGTGGTCCCCCTTTAAAAAACTTAACCTAAGTTTACTTTTAAAAGAAACTTTATATTATTTATATAATTGAAAAAGCAGTACCATTTGCAATAAATAGAAAGTAACCATAAAAATGAAATATACTGAAAACAATGTGTTGTTATTAAGTTCTAGCTACCGTTGCTTGTTAAGGTTCTGAGCCTAACTTTTTTTTTGCGGTACGCGGGCGTCTCACTGCTGTGGCCTCTCCCGTTGTAGAGCACAGGCTCCGGACGCACAGGCCCAGCGGCCATGGCTCACGGGCCCAGCCGCTCCGCGGCATGTGGGATCTTCCCGGACTGGGGCACAAACCCGTGTCCCCTGCATCGGCAGGCGGACTCTCAACCACTGCGCCACCAGGGAAGCCCAACATTTTTTTATTTTTAGAGGGAGGAGGATTAGTATTGGAGAGGTGTTAAAGACTTCCAGCCTCAGACTGAGAGATTTTCCTTGATACAAAAAGAAATATTAGAAAATAAATGCAATGTGGTGCATTGTTTTTATTGCTGTATTTACTCACCTCCTGCAGACATTACATGGAACTCCGTGTCTCATGTGACACCTAAAAACCCCTAGAAGGACAGGATTAGTGACTTGGACATCAAACAGACCTGTGTTCACATTCCTGGCTTCACCTTAGATTCCCCAGCTGCAAAGTACGAACAGTACTTATCCCAGCTTCATTCATGGAGCAAGTAGGAGTCAGGTGTTGGCTTTCTGGGCCCTGCTGGGCACCAGTGTGGGGCTTGTTTTAGGTACTGGAGTTGGTGTTGGTAAAGCACCCAGCACAGTGCCTGTCCCTCGCATGGGCATTATTGTCCCTGGAACCCCTGTGAATTCAGAATCTCTTCTTACAGCTCTTACAATAGTATCTATGAGATTTCTCTAATTGGTCCTATTGCATCACAGCTGAGAGACCTTGGGCAAGTTACTTAAATTCCCTTCTGGTCCACTGACCAGTGTGAGAATTAGGTGAGATGACGTGTGTAAAATTGCTTTGTAATGGTGAAGTCTGCACCAGGTTTGTCATTGGCAGTACCTTGGGTGGTGGGTTTTGTTGACCTGTCTTCCTCGCCTTTTTGGACTGAGTTCCCTGGAGGGCAGAGACCGTGGTGGTGGGCCTCTGTCTACATCTCCCCCCTTTTCATTTGCAGCTTGTGCAAAACTGTCCATGAAGGGAATGGAAAATGTCATTCCTGTTCATTCTCATTTCCTTCTCTCCTCTCCCTCCCAAGAATGGAATTTTTGGCTTTATAAACTAAGGAATCTCAGTGGTACCCGCTTCCCATCCGGAAAATACTGGTATGGTAGGCTAGGCTGTCCCCACCAGCACAGGCCTGTGATGAAAATGTGTCTACTTGTCCTCTGTTGACTCCAGGTGCTGCTTGGATTCCTGTGTGTCACCTCCTGCAGTGGCATTCTGCACCATTTGCCCTTTAGCTGGTTAGTTCTCTGCCGTTTCAAAGCTCACTCTCCACCTCCTGTGATCCTGCTGATTCATAGTCTTTCCCTTAGAACTCTTGTTTGTTATAGATGTTTTTACAAGTTCTTAGCCGTGGGGTTCTTTTCTTCTAGCCTTTACAAACCATTTTTCTTGGCTCACAGATTAAAGTCTGTCTATCCATCTGTGTCATTGAGTAAAGATTTCTAAGACTTCTCTTGAGTCCTATTCTCACAGTAAACCACTCACAGCACAGAAATTCTTCCTTTAAAGGTTTTTTTGCCTGGACAACTTAGTTCTTGTACACATTTCTATGGGAGGAAGAGGCATCTTTACTGTCCTTGAGGGAAGAGAGCAGGCAGGGCTGGAGAACTCTCGACACTAAGGAGGGTTGTAGAAAGAGACCATCTGGCCCCAGAGAAATGAAATAACCTGCCACAAATAGCCCAGTCACATATCTGGGTGGTGGCCCCGCGCCCAGCAGTCCTGATGCCTAGTCTGACTTTCTGCCCACGACCTCCCAGTAGACTGGGGTCTCAGGCGCTCAGGGAATGAGCTCCCTCTTAGAGCTCCATGGCCATCAAAGGGCTGCAAGGATCTTGGTCAGAGACAGAGGGGCCCTTTTACATTCAGATGACCTGGGCTGACCAAAGTGAATTGAAACAAGAGGCCCGATTACATGAGCTTAAAGGGCAACCACGCCTGCTGTCTGTTCACTTGTGTATAATCATCCCTTGAAAAGAAAAGTGCTGGATGGTGGGATGAACAAATCACAGTGGTGGGGCAGAGTCTGGCTGGGCTGCAGAAATGTAAACAGTGGGTTGTGATAAATGGCTATGAAGAAGACACTAGCTAAGGGCTGCAGGGGCACTGACCTTGCCCGCCTGGGCAGCTGCCCCTCAGTTAAGGTGAAATATTGATCCTGGCACCTGATCTTAACCAGACATGACCTGGAAATTAAGAATGTCCCCTTGTCCGCATTCTGATGATCAGCCAGCACTGATGGGGTTGGCTTCCTCATGCAGCACCATGACCCTGAGTAAATACCCTCTCCTTAACCAGATCAGGGAGCTTGAGCAGCCAGGGGCGATATTCTCCCTGCACTTCACCTCTCCACCACCACCCCAAAAGGAACGTGGGAGGTGAACCCCTTACGAGGATGGGTTGGTAACGTAGTATGGTGGCCAACCCAGCAGTCCTGGCATTCAAACTAAGGCAGCCTACTCCCCAGAGAGCTGTGCTCTTTGCTGCTAGAAGAGGCAGAGGAGAGGCCTCTGAGTTTTGTTTCCTGTTAAATATAGAAAGAGGAAAAGGAAGAAAAAGAGGGAGATTCTTACTCAACATAGCATATTTGTAAGATTGCACTACAGACCAAAGGCAAATCAGTTAAAGCAATGTTTCTTGGATAGATGCTGTAGAAAATATTAATAAAAGAATTCAAAACATATATTGGGCTGAGGAATCATTATTAGAATAAGAAAATACTCTTCTAAGGGCATAACTTTGATGGAGGCATTATTCATGTGGATTAAAAAAATAAAAGTTCTAGTGCATTCATTTTAAAAAATCAGTGGTGGTATTTAATCATACCTTCCACTAACCTAAAGCACGCTTAATTTTTTTTAATACATTTATTTATTTTGGGCTTCATTGGGTCTTTGTTGCTGCACGCGGGCTTTCTCTCGTTGCGGCGAGCGGGGGCTCCTACTCTTTGTTGCGGTGCGAGGGCTTCTCATTGCAGTGGCTTCTCTTGTTGCGGAGCATGGGCTCTAGGCACGCAGGCTTCAGTAGTTGTGGCGTGCGGGCTTAGTTGCTCCACGGCATGTGGGATCATCCCGGACCAGGGCTCGAACCCGTGTCGCCTGCATTGGCAGGTGGATTCTTAACCACTGCGCCACCAGGGAGGTCCCTTAATTTTTTTTTTTTTTTGCGGTACGCGGGCCTCTCACTGTTGTGGCCTCTCCCGTTGCGGAGCACAGGCTCCGGACGCACAGGCTCAATGGCCATGGCTCACGGGCCCAGCCGCTCCGCGGCATGTGGGATCTTCCCGGATCGGGGCACGAACCTGCGTCCCCTGCCTCGGCAGGCGGACTCTCAACCACTGCGCCACCAGGGAAGCCCGTCCCTTAATATTTTTAATGGATCTGTTTCTTACACTCTCAAGAGGTGTGGTGAATACCTGCTGGGAACAGAAGGGTATTATAATGGTAGCTGGCAAGATGCTTTAATTTTCATCTGGAGGCACTTAATTTGTTGGTTAAGTGTACCTGGCAGCCCCATGTCAAAGGGAAGTGAGGAACTATCAGTAGACTGCCCCAGTAGTGAGGTGCACACAGCTATAGAATTATACTTGCACCTAAATTCTCAGGGCCACAAGGCTGTCTTCTCTGAGGAAGGGAGTCAGTTAAGAAGAAAACAGCTTCTGAAAAGAAAGTTAATGCTGATGGCTGTGTTTACATTGTCTCCCAGTTTCTGAGTCTTGGTGAAAGGTTTATCACCTTCGTGGTCCCTGGAAGCGTGCTCTGCTCTTCTCAAACCAAGTGCCCTTGCTGCCCTGCCTTTGTACACCTCATTCCCTTGATTTGAAAGGCCCTCTAAACCCCTCTGCACTCTCTACTTCACCTTTGCTCTCCTGGCTCACTCTGCCTTGTACTGCTCAGGCTCAGCTGAGGCATCACCTTCCCTGGGGGCCTTGCCAGGTTCCCCTCCTGTCTGCTCAGCCACTTGGCACCCCCCAGGCACCCTCCAGCGTGGTGCAGGCCTGTCTCACAGCAACACTGCATGCAGGGTGCACTGGCTATCTTCCTGCCAGACTGTGAGCTCCTCATGGTGGGGAACAGGCTTTTCACCTGTCTCTCTGGTGTCCCGCAATACTCAGTGGGGGTTTGTTGAATAAATGAAGTGAATGAAGTTAATCAGATCAGGAGTCACCTGCCAGAATACAAAGAAGAGCAGGGAAGAATTCTGTGGAGTTTCCCCGAGTGGGTGAGGTGGGTAGGTTCTTTAGCATATGAAAAACAATCAGCTTCATTCATAGTTAAAATGCAAAAAAAAGATAGTATTTTTCACCTATGAATGGGCAGAAATCAAAAATTGGATAGCTGTGTTTTCATGTGTGGAGAAACAGTGTTGCATTTGTATGTTGACATTACAAATGCACAGCCTTCTGACTCAGTGATTCCACTTCTAGGAGCTTATCTTCCAAGATACACTCACATGTGTAAAATTAGGTAGATAGAGAAGTTATTTGCTACAACATTTTTGGTTTTTTGGAAATAGCAAAAGGTTAGAAACGTATGTCCATCAATAGGAGACCAGTTAAATAAATTATGGTATATTCATAAAGTTGAATGTTATACAGCTGTCACAAAGAATAGTACAGCTCTGTGTATGGATATGACACAATCTCCAAGTGAAAAAAGCATATACAGAGCACTAACATTTTTTTTTGAGGGGGGAAAAAAGAATACACAGTTGACCCTTGAACAGGATGGGTTTGAACTGCATGGGTCCACCTTATACATGGATTTTTTTCAATAAATATATTGGAAATTTGGGGGAGATTTAGGACAGTTTAAAAAAAAAACCTCACAGATGAACCATGTAGCCTAGAAATACCAAAAAGATTAAGAAAAAGGTATGTCATGAATGCATAAAATATATGTAGATAACATACAAAATATGTGTTTATGTTATTAGTAAGGCTTCTGGTCAACAGTAGGCTATAGTAGTTAAGTTCGGGGGGGGGAATCAAAAGTTATAAGCAGATTTTCAGCTGCACGGGGGGCGTGGGTAAGTACCCTTATCCCCATGCTGTTCGAGGGTCAACTATATACATATATGCTTTTGTACAGAACACTCTGGAATGATTTTTAAAAGCTGGTATCAGGACTGGAGTCCTGAAGGATAGATAACAGAGGGCAAATTTTTCTGCTATGTTTTTTCTGCTTTGGTACCTTTTGAACTTTGTGCAAAGAATATGTAGTACTTATTTCTAAAAAGTTAATTTGTTTTAAAGAAGCCAGTTGAGTGATAGATACGTGTCCAATTTTGCTGAGATCTGCAGAATCACTATATAAAATTCACCAAGAAGAGCTCCTTGTAGTATAAACACTTTTCATCCTGATGTCTCACCACAGTCCCACCCCGCCTGTCCCCCTTGCCTTTGAAGTCTCTCTTACTCACCTGTTGCCTAGACCATTGGAGTTGGAAAGGGCCTTGGACAGTTATCTAGTGGTGTGTGCATTTAATCAAGCTAACACTGCTGCTTTTCCAATAAATGTATCATGTCTTTTTTATATATATATAAATTTATGTATTTTATTTATTTATTTTTGGCTGCATTGGGTCTTCGTTGCTGCACGCGGCTTTCTCTAGTTGCGGTGATTGGGGGCTACTCTTCATTGCAGTGCGCGGGCTTCTCATTGCAGTGGCTTCTCTTGTTGTGGAGCACGGGCTATAGGCATGCAGGCTTCAGTAGTTGTGGCTCACGGGCTCTAGAGCGCAGGCTCAGTAGTTGTGGCGCACGGGCTTTGTTACTCTGCGGCTTGTGGGATCTTCCCAGACCAGGGCTCAAACCGTGTCCCCTGCATCGGCAGGCGGATTCTTAACCACTGCGCCACCAGGGAAGCCCTGTATCACGTCTTAAGTTTCTCTCACCTGCTGCTAAAGCATGTTACTTTAAAAATATGAATGTAGGCTTTACAGAGTTGTATAGATCAAAGTTGCAGTAACAAGTAGAATATCAGTACAATACTAATTAACCAGCATCTGAATTATGGGCCAGAGCTCTGTTTCTATGTAGTGGAAACCTAAGCTTTGATACAGTGGTTTATGACATCAGTGGAATTCCTTGGAGGCAGTTATAGTCTCCTTATTCACAATCCCATGCCAAGATGTATATACACCTGTAGGAAATGGACAAGCTCCTACTTAGCTGTGCCATATACTCCATTCATAGTAAATTTCAGGAAATAACATTATACCTTCGAAATCCAGACACCAGAGATTGTACAAGAGTAACCCTGGCACTAGTGAAAATGTAAACATAAGGCTTTCTGCAATAAGGTAGAAAAGGGAAGAAGTGGGATAAATTGTGGCTGTAGGGGTGGGTTGTGATATAGAGTCACAAATCCACTTTTTTTGGATTGTAAGCCATTCAATCATGAAATAGTATGGACTCTGTCGGCTAACTTATCTAGTGGGTTGTTAAAAACTGTGACCCAAACAAAATGCAAGATTTGTTGGGATGATTTTTTTTTTTTTAATTCAGTCTCTGTAGCCTAAGGTCCATGGAGAGAGACACCTCTTCTTTCTGCTCCTTACCTTTTCTTTGTGACAGTTTTGTTTTGCTGCCAAAACGGAGTGAATCTTGGGTTTGGAAAGAAGCTTGTCTAACTGGCTGTCATCTTATCTCAAGTGCCTCATGTTTGAGGCATTAAGCAGGGAGGTTAAGTGACTGGCCCAGTATCCATCCGACAGCTTTGCCTGAAGTGGAGCCAGCATTCAAACCGTGGTCTCTGGCTCCCTGCTCAGCACATCTCCCACTCTGCTTCTTGTGGTGCTGAAATAGTGGTGGCCTTTGGTAACGATAAAATGTTTTATTAGGGGTGGGGAGAATTATTAGGTTAGAAAATCCAGGGACTATATTTAAATTTATATGTTTTCTTAAATCATTGTTCTCTTCTAAGAAATCAAGGCCTTATGGACATTAGTAAATAAAAGTGTTTGCATTTCCACAAGTATCTATGCTTGACTATTACAAATTTTGTATTTCTCACCAAGGAACAAAAGTACTCTCACTTGAGCACAATAATCAAGGTGCTCTTAAATGAAGGAGAAGAATAATCCGTCAGTTTGCCAATTGTACATTTTAGCTTGTGAAATTATCCTGAAATGGGTCCTTTTAAGCCTGAATCCACAGGTGATTCTTTATCACTTCAGTAGCTTCTCTTCCAGTTCAGTGCTGACTCCATGCAGTGCCTTCTAATTGATTATCTGATTGTGACTCATCTGGTGAAGTCAGATCCATTCACATTTCATAGGAAAACCAGGCACCAGCTCTCCTGGGCATATCAGGACCGACGCTGGGAAAAGGAGTTTGAGGGTGCTTCTGTCAAAATAACCCTAATGCCTACCTGTGTAGGGTGCACTACAGTTTATGGAGTGCTTTCTCATAATCCCCTGGGGTTTGGTGAGGGACAAATGAGAGGAGAGTGCAGGAGCTTATCACAGTGCTAAGGAGACTGGGACTCCGAACAGCTAAGGGGAGGCCACCAACTGAACTCTCTTCCCTCCCTCATTCATGCTGCTGAGGACCTGGCTCCCAACAAAGAAAGGAAAGAGGGTCCTGGTAGTGAGGGCAACCAACCGTGCACTGCTTCCAGGGAAGGGAGAAGAGAGAGGAAAAGGAATTTGAAGCTGTGGTAGCAGGACCTCCCTTGGCCACCTGCTGAGCCAGGTAGGTTGTTCACCTTTATTCACGTCAGGTGTTGACTCCTATATAGGATACTTCCCAGTATTGGGTCCTGCTGGGGCCCACCCGGCTAATGGTACTGGTTTGAGAGGAAGTGATGAAAAGTCAGGAACCAACTGAGACATGCTCTGTTTACTGTCTTTGTAAGACAGGGAACTCAAAAGAGAGTGTGAACCAACAGCTGGGAGGAATTCTACTTTTAAGTGCCAGAGATCTTAACCCTATCATGTACATTCATTCATTCCTCAGATTTCCTGAGTGACTGCTGTGTCCACATCACCAGGTTAGAGCTGTTGAGCTGCAGGGGTAGGGATAGGATGTGCATAGTTCGAGAAGGATATGAATCTTGCATTTCGATCGGCACCACTGGAAAAATTTCTCTAGGCAAAAGTCTAGTCTCTCAAAATTGGTTATAAATCAAATTTGTGTATTTGCAGTTATCTCCCTACTAATTTGTCTTATTTCAGAATTGATGTAAAAACATCTTAAGGTGAATCCTCATTAGGATGATGAATCCTTTTAAATACAAGAATAATTTATATGCCATCTTTCCCCAGTTCGTCTGTTTTAAAAGTTGGCTATTTGGCAATAAAATAAAATAAATTTAAAAAGGGGAATTCCCTTGCCGTCCAGTGGTTAGGACTCTGCACTTTCACTGCTGAGGGCCCGGGTTCAATCCCTGGTCTGGGAACTAAGATCCCACAAGCTGCGTGGCATGGCTCAAAAAAAAAAAAAGTTGGCAATTCTAGGTTTTAAAAAGTCTCATTGTATTCAAATCATGTAACATTAGCTCTAAGAGCTAATGATTTTCCTTTGTTTTTACATCAGCACTTTACGAGATATTGAAGACATTCACTGATTTGTTTTTCTTTGCATGCTGTGATTTTATTTTTTTATTGGTGGTGTTTGAGAAGTTTTTTCTGACTCCTCTCCCAATTTTGAGAAATAACTTTTCCTCTGGTCCTCTTATTTTCTCCAGAGCTCCCCCTTTGTGTAGCAGAGGAAATCTCAGGGGGTTAAGTGCTAAGGGGCAGACCCGGGTGGGAAGGAAAGCTTCCCCTTTGTGGCAGTGCAGGTGTTCCACTGCTGTTATACACAGAAATGCCTGCCTCAGCTTTAACTTCCCCACGGTGGTTGGAAACAAGGACTTGTGTGATGCTCTTTACTACCTGCAATTACAGTTTAAGGATACTGTGCAGAAACAGGTGTTAAAGGACATTGGGTTCATGTCTAGCTAAAACCTAAAATATGACTAAGAAAATGCAGGAATAGCCTTTTTCCTTGAGGACATAATTGATTCAAGGGACCAACTCTAAAGTACATTCTTTATTGAAATGTACATGTTGCATTAAACACGTAAAGTACATGTTTTATTGAAATTAATTAGAGAGTTTTAGGGTTGCTGAGGTCAGTGTTGTCTTTTCTGTTTGTTTACTCCCTAGAATATAAGCAGCATGCGGACACTTTTGTTCACTACTATACCCCAGAGCCTAAAACAAGTGCGTGGCTAGTAACAGGTGCTTAGTGAACATCTGTTAAATGAATTTGGAAAAGCTTTTGGTTTAATCTTAGAAATCATCTTATTTCCCAAATGAGATAAAATGTCCAGTTTTTTTTTTTTGCGGTACGCGGCCCTCTCACTGCTGTGGCCTCTCCTGTTGCGGAGCACAGGCTCAGCGGCCATGGCTCGCGGGCCCAGCCGCTCCGCGGCATGTGGGATCTTCCCGGACTGGGGCACGAGCCCGTGTCCCCTGCATCGGCAGGCGGACTCTCAACCACCGCGCCACCAGGGAAGCCCTGAAATGTCCAGTATTTAACCTCCAGTCAGAACATTTGGGTATGGGTAGTTCTGATTGTTCATAGTACCTAACCTTCAGTGTGGGTGAGATGTTCCTTTTGTGTGAGATGGTGAATGCTATTTGATTTACACAGCATGGGGAAGGAGTTCTCTCCTCCCTTTCTCTGCTTACTTGGGATTTAGAGCTATATTAGAGATGAACTTAATTTTTCTTAATCATCCTGACTATAATGAATAAGATCAAAGTCTTTTACAACTGTTGGGAGTAGTTCCTTCTTTTCAGAAGTAAAATGGCTGTTAGTTTATCACTCATTCCCAGACATTGTGGACTCACAGCTTCTGGCTTGAATTTTTGTTAATTGTGAAACTGTTTCTTCAGTATGTCAGGGCATGCCATTGTACTTGTTGTCTTCAGGGAAGAAACAGCACCTCCACATGAGTCATTACATCCAATCACAGGAAGGGTTTGCAGTGGCTACTGTGTCGGGAAATGTCTTCCCCTGCATTTTCCAGTCAACAGCCTGTTGCCTTGAGCTGATAAGCATAGACTGGAGTGAAAGAAATTGGCTGGGTTGAAGACCAGTCAGTGTCTTCACTAATCACGTGTTCTTCTTATAGTTGGAACACAGAATATGGGGTGGAGTGTGCCAGGAAAAAGAAGCCAGCTGTCAGCAACACATGCTCCTGGTGAATTTGCTGATGGCTGAGCACCTGCTCTATTCCAGATGCTACTTGAGCTGAGGAGGGAAAAAATGAAAAAGGCACAAGTAAAAAAAAAGGAAAAGGACAGAGTTGAGTGCTGTTTGGAGAACTCAAGAAAACAGTTATTTGAAAATGAATTGGAGAGATGCTGAAAGGATGGCACAGTTGTTGGTGACGAGGCATGTGGCTTCATTTTCCTTTATAAAGATGGTTTTGTATTTACCCTGCACCACACAAGTAAAACATTTATGTACTCAAATTATAACTTGTGTTGCATCAAGTTTATATATGTTTTTATCAGGGCTCAAAATATGATGTGTAAATATTTGTTTTTACCCTGGTTAGTCTTAATTACAGATAATGAATTGAGGGCCTTATACGGATAACTGATCACTTCATTAGAAACACAGTTTGCGGCTTCCCTGGTGGCGCAGTGGTTAAGAATCCACCTGCCAATGCAGGGGACACGGGTTTGAGCCCTGGTCTGGGAAGATCCCACATGCCGCAGAGCAACTAAGCCTGTGCGCCACAACGACTGAGCCTGCGCTCTAGAGCCCACGAGCCACAACTACTGAGCCCACATGCCTCAACTGCTGAAGCCCATGCGCCTAGAGCCCATGCTCTGCAACAAGAGAAACCACCACAATGAGAAGCCCGCGCACCACGATGAAGAGTAGCCCCCACTCGCTGCAACTAGAGAAAGCCTGCGCGCAGCAACGAAGACCCAACGCAGCCAGAAATAAATAAATAAATTTTTTAAAAAAGAAGAGAAACACAGTTTGGTTTTGTTAACTGGCACCTTCATCACAGCACAATAAAATGCTTTCAATTCTTACATGGTTCAGATCTTGAAAAGCTGGAAGCTGACTTTGAGATCTTCACTCACAAAGACTCAGCCTTACCCCTCAAGATCCCACCCTCCTGAATCCAAATGCCTGTTTGTACTCAGGCACACTTGAATGTCCTTTCCTTCTGAGAACTTTGTCTCCTGTCTGGGATTCACCCCACCCTTCTCCATTCAGCAACCCATATTTTGGGGAGGGTTCTCAAACTCTATCCTGCCCCATGAGATTCAGCACAGTGCTGACTGGGGCCAGTGATGATGAGCAAAGGCTTATTAGGCTCGCAGGCAGACACAGCTCCCAGTCCTGGGCCAGGAGAGCTGTCAACCAGGAGTCAGGAGTCAGCTGACCCTGTGAAGGAGTTCACTAATTAATACCTTTATTGCCCTCTCTGAAGGGCATTTATATTAAATAAATCTTCTGAGGAGCAAAGGGTGAACCACTATAGTGAAATTTCCAAAATAACCCTTCCTGGGAGAGATGTTTTTGGTCAGAGTCTACAATGAGGTTGACAGTGAGAGGGAAAACCTGGAAATCTATTCCTAAGACTCATTTTCCTAGCATTTGCCTGAGGTGGTACATCTTGTCCAAAATTCATTGAACTGAAGTATATACATGAAATGTAAATTTTGTCGTTGGTGACTTGACATGACAATTCGAGTGACATTTTAAGAGCAAAGATTTAAACTTGTAGACCGTGGTCAAAAATATTGCTCCCAGCTGTGAGACTGGACAGGGGATTCATCAGTACCTCAGTTTACTTATCTGAAAGTGAGGATAACAATCCTTACTTCATAGGGGAGTGGTAAGGCTTAAATGGGATGCTTAGCACCCATTAATGTAAATAATAGTGGTGGTTTGGGGAAAGCTTCCTGCTAGAAACAGTGTGATGAATGTGTTGGGTGTCTCTCTGAAACATTAATAAACTCATCAAATAAAATAACTTGAAGGATGAGAAAGAAATAGTGTTCAATGAAGCCCATGGAGAAATTCTGGTAAAGCTAGAGCTAAAACTGTATTTCATTCTCTGTTGTCACAAAATGAGTTAACGAGTAGTATGGTAGATGGGAAAGATGGTGTTATCTGTAGGAAATTGTACACAAACCTTGGTAAGACTGGTCACGGTTTTCCTATGTCAGGTTTTTTTTGCTTTATTTTAAAATACTGAAGATGTGTTTGACAAAGAAAAATATTTTCCCTGAATAATTATTTAGATTTTTTTAGTGTTCCTTCAGTTCAAATATTTCTATTTACCACTACTTCAGTAAAAGGAGCCCCCTTCACTAAAAACTGAATACGAATCAAAAAAGAGAAATTTTAGATATTGACTTCCTTTTTAAAGAGCTAAAATATTGAATATCTGAGGAATGTGATTATCTACTTTACTAGAACAGTGTATGGTGGTTTCAACCTACAGTCAAGCATACTGATTCCTTTTAACAGGAGATGATTTTAACCCTTCTAAAGGGTTTGTAGAATCCTGCAGTTGGAATGAAACTCAATGGTCATTTAATGCAAATTGTACTCATTGTACCTGACCCACCAGGGAAACTCCTTCAGCATCTTTCCCAGGTGGAGCAGCCTGACCTGTCTTCTCATGAACATCTCATCATTATCTAATTACTTTTCTCCTTCTGCCTCTTTCAAGAACAATTAAGAATTCCTGATGTTTTCCTCAAGAGGGAAGTCTGGAATTGTGTTGGCAACCTCTTAAAAAGTCAAGGCCTCTTTGAGAGGGGCTCGGAGGTAAATGAGTAAGTTACAAAGTCTCAGACTATTGCTTTATCATATTCACTGATTTCTTTTCTGTGATATTCAAGCAGTAGACTTTCAAGAGGTCCTGTCTCTGAATTCTCATGAAGCATGAGTGTGTTCAGGCCACTTGGGGGTTTATGGTTTTGCGGACCTGAGTTTATAGAGCAAGGGAATTTACTGAGTTCATAACTACAGTTCTCCTGGCTCAAACCCTTTGCAACAGGGCACCACAATAATATCTGATTTAATCCTTATATGATTTGGCCCATAACACTGCTAATATTCACAAGGACTTTACTCTGATCACATGTTTTTCTCCTTATAAAAAACCCCAAACCTCTTTTTCACTTTTCAACATTTTTTTTTTTTTTTGCGGTACGCGGGCCTCTCCCGTTGCGGAGCACGGGCTCCAGATGCACAGGCTCCAGACGCGCAGGCTCAGCGGCCATGGCTCATGGGCCCAGCCGTTCCGCAGCATGTGGGATCTTCCCGGACCGGGGCACGAGCCCATGTCCCCTGCATCGGCAGGCGGACTCTCAACCACTGTGCCACCAGGGAAGCCCCACTTTTCAACAGTTTTTATGTGGAAAGCATTTGGTTTTCTAATAACTGTTATAATACATTTATTTTAGATTCCATAGCGGCAGATGCAGTTGTTCTTAATAATTTTGTAACAAAGTGACAACAGTTAGTTTCATTGATTAAGCCATGCCCTGTGTCCTCTGTGTGTATGTGTGTGAGAGAAAGGAGAGAAAGAATGAGAGGCGGGTGGGGGAGGGGATTACTGTAAAAGGCAGCTGAGTGCTGAATAGAAGATTGGCCGAGGCTATCACTGGTGATTCATTTGCTTCCCTGATTCATTGCTAGCCCTAGGTCCTAGTTCAATTTAGCACAGGATGTCCCTTGTACAGAATGTCCAGAAGTTTTAAGGGGAACTTTTAGAACTAATGAGGAATGGGAAGGAGAGAAAGTGCCTCGAACACTTACTAATGAGGACATGGGATGCAGGGGAATCTGATTATAGCACTAGAGGAGCGGGCGTGGCCAAGAGCTCTGGTGGTTTCAGCCTTGGCTCTGCCACTGCCCTTGGAGTCGGTTAGCACACCTGCCTCTAGATAATGCACATTCCATGGTGGTTTGATTTCCTTGCAAGAATAAAACCACAGTGTCATCTGATGGAGCTCAAAATTGCTATGGGAACAGATGGGACCTAGTTGGGTAGGATCTCTCATTGAACCCCAAAGGACTCTCTTATAGGATCCTTTTGCTTCCTCTGTTGCTTCTCTTGCCCACAGTTTTCCCGGACGTCTTCTGATCCTTAGCTTGCCTAATTTTCAAATGGAATCTGAGATCCTATGAGGTGGGAGTCCACAATATATGTTAAGTCTTCCCTACTCGGGCCCCCCAGCATGGTCAGTGCCTGGGCTAGAGTTCAGACTTGTGGTTAATTGACCGTATGCTTAAAAACTATGGCATTATCCACCTCACAAGCAAACAGGCGTTTCACACACACACACACACACACACACACAGATGTGGGGTGATTCTTCAAAATAAGAGATTCCTTGACAATTAAATATGATTTTACTTCCCCAGCTGATTGCCCAGATATTTTAAGCAACAGATTCTACCATACACAGTAACTTCTGCCAGGTCCTTGAAATTCATAACAGTGGACATCTAGTTTTATCTGAAGTTCACTCAGAGCTTTCCACTTCCTCTGGGCGTCTACAGCACAAAGATAATAACATATTCATGAAAAGTACCCTGAGGCACTTACACGTTGAAGAGCCTTAGGTGAGCTGTGGTTAAGTTTTTTTTGTTTGTAGTTAAGATTTGATAGTCTACATGTGTATACTGTTGTCACCAATTAACCAGAATATAGAATCCATTAAAGTGGCCAGTTCCTCAGCCAAGCAGAATAGCTGTTGGGCTATATTATTCTTTTCCTGCATGTGTAGAGACTGAACTACTTGCTCTTTTCCACTGAACACACTTACTTGAATATGAAAGTGGGAAATTCTGAGTTCCTGAATCCCAGAGCCTTGGGGAGAGAGCCTATGTGTCTATATTAATAGCTTGACTGCAGGTCTTATTCTGTTTTCAGTTAAAATTTTTTTTTAAATCAAAATCATGTTCCTTACTGCCTTTGTTTACTCTTGTTTTTAAGGTGGACTGAGCATGTTGAAGGCTCAGACCTGGCACGCATATAAACTACAGGTGTGACAAATTATTTTGGATGGAAGGGTAAGAGCCCAGAGTTTAGAGCAGTTGCTGGGGCAAGAGGGTTTAAAGATAAAGAGATGGGGAACGGGACAGTAACAGGGTCATGAATGGGAATTTGGATGTGGTGACAGGGAGTCATTCAAAGAAGGCAGAAGCAACCAGTCATATTTGTGTTTTAGAAAGTCACTAAGTGTGGGAAGGATGGGAGAGGAGGGAAAAGTAAGACAGACGGCAGGCCAGCTAGGAGCTGGCTGTAATGGTTCTGGGTGGAGAGGATGAGAAATGTCAATTATGTATTTTTAGAGAAGCTTGATTTCTTTTTTAAACAAAAGGAACGGTGAGGTTATTTTTTTTTTTTAAGGAACGAAGAACTATTTTCTTAAAACCAATCACTTTCCTAAGTTATTGTGTAAATTGGGCTTGTTTGCAAGCAGGGCACACTTTTATGGATTTCAAAGGGAGAAAGATCCACATTTGTTGTTCGAGACTGAGCTGAGCACTGGGTTTCTTCTCTAAAGGAAAGAGGGGAAAGAAGTCTTCCCTCTCCCCTTTACTACCTGGCAAAGGAGAAAAGGACAGCCTGCGCCCTCCCAGGTAGGGAAGGTCCGCCTCATAAACAGACAACAGCCAGAAATAGCAGTGCTTTTCCCAGACCCCAGAGTTCCATGTTCTCCTCTTCTGCTATGCGCTTGGCCTCTTGCTGGACAGGAGACTAGTAAACAAGAAGCCTGTCCTTGAGGAAATTTCCAATCCAGTGAGGAGAGGACCAGCGCCAGCAGATAAGTGATTATAGCAAAGAGGGAGCTGTTATAAAAACTTAAGAGTGCATAGAAACAACTCTTTTTTGGAGATGCCCTGGAATTGTCTGCAAGTATGAGCTGGGTTTTGAAGAGCACACAGACATCCCTCCCAGGGAAAAAGGGGTTGGGCATCTTGGGTGCCCTGACAAGCAGGCACAGTGTCCAGACGATGTCATGGAAGTTAGCAGATCCCAAAGATCCTGGTCACTCCTGATCCTGAAAGACAGTCTCTCAGGATGTTCTCCCAGATGACCTGACTGAACTCCAGTTGAATGGGTTCTACTGCAGTGATCTCCATTTCCCCTTTTCGTTTCTGGGTTAAAATTTCGTTCCTGGGTTAAAATCCTGGTCTAAAATTAGAGATGCGACACACTAGCTTGTTAGAGAATCCTGCTTAACGAACGTTCCAGTTACTCAACTGATTGCCTGATGTGCAGTCCTCACACCAGATATTACAGGGAAGCATCATTGTTTTAGACCCATTCAGTTAGGATTCGGGATCATCTGGACTGGTCAGAGTTTGATTATTTATTTACACCCTGTGAACAAAGGGGTTTGCCAAACAAATTAATACTTTGTTAAATAAGATTTCAAGAAGGATACCTAACCTGTTGATAATTATGGAGAAAATAAGAGGGTTTTTCTCTTTTTTTTAAAAGCAGGTTCCAGGATACTTTAAAGAAATGAATCTTTTCGATTCATGAAAGCAGCCCTAGTAGGAGTTTTAAGTGTTAATTTTTTAAAGTAAGTGAGACATGAACATGTCATTTTTTAAAAAAGCAAGCAAGACAGAAGCAGCTAAAATAAAAAGTACATTGTCCCATTTTACCAACCAAATGTTTGTAGCTACCTTTTTCTGTGCATTTACATATATATACACTTAATGACATATAGTTTTGTGCTCTTAAAAAACAGATCAAACCTAATCTGTAATTAGCGGTCATCTTATAACATTATGCCTTGAAGAGTATCCTATGACCGTGGATACATGTCTACTTCATTCTTTTTTTTTTTGCGGTATGCGGGCCTCTCAGTGTTGTGGCCTCTCCCGTTGCGGAGCACAGGCTCCGGACGCGCAGGCTCAGCGGCCATGGCTCACGGGCCGAGCCGCTCCACGGCATGTGGGATCTTCCAGGACCTGGGCGCGAACCCGCGTCCCCTGCATCGGCAGGCGGACTCTCAACCACTGCGCCACCAGGGAAGCCCTACTTCATTCTTTTTAACAGCTGTATAATGTTCAGTATTATGGCTCTACTATGATTTACTTATTCATCTCCCTGCTTGTGGACATTTAGATTATTTGCATTCTTTGTCATAACAATGCAACAGTATCTTCCTCTATTCAAATCTTAGTGTCTATGCAGAAGTTTCTTCCCATAGGATTTCTATCAATAAATTCTTGCTTAGCAGTTGTAGTCAATGTTTATTTATACTTGGAGATAACAAAAATATTCTTCTTTAGAAATATTCAATTTTCTTGTAAATTATGATGCCTTTTCTATAAATAGTTAGGCTTGTGACATCCTTTATGGAGCATTCCATGTAGCCACTGTATGGGATGGTGTCAGCAGTTTTATTATGAACTCTTGCCAAAGGCAGTGTCAGGAATGAGCCTTCATAGCACAGAAGCAGAAATTAGTTCCTGGTTCTTTTTTCGCCTTCCTGTCCTGACACAAGATTAGAGGTTCTACAGAATGGCTTGTATAGTCATTTAGGCAGCTCTGGTAAAGCATGAATGCATTCTCATTTTTTAAAAATAAAACAGGACAGAAGTACTATATGGGATCTAGAACAGAGGGATGGGGTCCCCCTTAATTTAAAAAAAAAGATCAGAGGAAACAGGAGCCCCTCAGTTCCTTCATTATTTGTTTGTTGTTTCCCCTGTCTGTGTACTTCTCTGTCTCTCTCCTTTTTCCTCTCTGCATGAATTGTAACATTTCTTTCTGTGGCTATTGCCCAGATTAAAGCCATGGAGAAATGTGTGGCTGCATATAGCAACTATTTGATACCTCTTACACAAGAAGGAAAGGAAAAGTAATGGGGCTACACTTTGGCCACCACATCTCTTCTCTTGCAACCCCCAAAGGCGGTATTTATGGGATTTCAGTGCCAAGCCCTTCCATTGAAATGACCTCTTCTAATATTTAAATGCTGATTTGTGTTTTCTTTCTGGGATCTAACATATTCTCCAAAGATAGAAAAATTCTTATCTTCGTATTTCTATTCTTCTTTCTATCTAATTTTAACGCTTAAGTAAAAACAAGAAATGATCTAAATCACTCAACGTTATCAGATATCTTAGAAAAAATGAAAAATCTTCTGAATAAAAAGGCAGGAGAAGGCCCAAATATCCATCAATAGGGGATGGATATTTGGTACATCCAAGTAGTGTAAAATAGAATGAGGATGTTCTCTATCTACCAATGTAGAAAGATCTTCAGGACATTACTGTTAGGTGAAAAAAACAAGATTCAGTGAGTGTGCAGAATATGCAAATATTTCTATAAGAAAAGGTGGAAATAGGATTGTATATTTGTATTTACTAGTATTTGCATAAAGGAACTGAAGGCTACACAAGCAGCGAGTAAGACTTTTCATGGAATACCTCTTTAAAGTGTCCTGATTTTTGAATTAGGACTGTATTACCTATTAGAAATAAAAATAATTTTTGAAAAGGAAGTTATGCATTGTTAGGTAAGATCCTCTTTAAACCTACTGTGTATGTATTCCATCTCTCATGTTTGAGCCTAGGTACCTTTTGGGGTAGGGTCACTTGCAGGACTATGTATGTTGAGGAGGAAGGGAATAATTCTATAATTAGAACATGTGTGGCAATTTAAATTCTAACTATTTTGGTAGGAAATTGAAAAGGCAGATTTGCATCTAACTAACCTGTTTCTTTAGCTTGTTCAGACTTCTTGGGTTTGTTCTTTATTTTTTTCCTCAAAGTAATTGAAAGTTTTATTTATTTGTTTAAAACAGCTGTGTTTTATTTTATTTATTTATTATTATTATTTGGCTGCATTGGGTCTTCATTGCTGCGCGCGGGCTTTCTCTAGTTGCGGCGAGCTGGGGCTACTCTTCATTGTGGTGCGCAGGCTTCTCATTGCAGTGGCTTCTCTTGTTGCAGAGCACAGGCTCTAGGCCGAGCACGAGCTTCAGTAGTTGCAGCACACAGGTTCAGCAGTTGCAGCACGTGGGCTCAGTAGTTGTGGTGCATGGACTTAGTTGCTCTGCAGCATGTGGGATCTTCCCGGACCAGGGATTGAACCCGTGTCCCCTGCATTGGCAGGCGGATTCTTAACCACTGTGCCACCAGGGAAGTCCCTAATTGAAAGTTTTAAAACAAGCTGCTCTTTTTTTTTCTTCTTTTAATTTTTTAATTGAAGTATAATTGATTTACAATATTACATTAGTTTCAGGTGTACAGCATAGTCATTCATTTTTGTGTGTGTGTGTGGTTTTTTTTTTTGCAGATTGTATTCCATTATAGCTTATTACAAAATGTTGGGTGTAATTCTCTGTGCCATACAGTAGGGCATTATATAATGATAAAGGGATCAATACAAGAAGAGGATATTGCACTCATTAACATTTAGGCTCCCAATATAGAAGCACCTAAATATATAAAGCAAATACTAACAGACATAAAGGGAGAAATTGACGAATGGCTTAAAACAAGATGTTCTTGATTCACAATCAAAATCCCTTGCTGGTGTCTTGGTGAACATAGTGAGAAAGTAAACTCAAACTGTGGTCTTAAGCCTGTTTGTTGTGTCTGTGCTTTTATCTTTTACAGGAGCAGGAAAATTCAGATTCGGAACATCCCTCCTCACCTGCAGTGGGAGGTAGGCCAATGTCATTTCTATATTTATTATCTTCCTGCTCTCTTTCCTCATTTTATTTTTTAATGGTTTAATAAGGGATTTTCTCCCTTTTTTATAGTTCCCTTTCACATTTAGGAATTAGAGGTCCTCAGACTTTCCCTTCTTCAGTGCCCCTAATGTGCATGATCTGCCCTGAGTTTGGGGTCAGATTTGTCCCTTTCGTTGTGCAGGATGTGCACTTTGATCCCTTATGTTCTGTCTTCTCAGAAACCAAGCATCAACAGACAAACTGTGAAACAAAATACATACCTTGCTTGTGATTTTTATCCCATGATTTTATAAAAGATTTTTACCTTTCTAAATTACGATTTGGGGAAAAATAAAATAAATGGAAAACCCATAAGAATAGAAGGTTCTTTGTTAGTTTGAGCAAGTTTTTTGTTTATTTTGAATTAGTTGCTATGAATAACAGTTAAGACATATTTTTGGAGTTGTAAAACTTCTTACAAGATTGTTACCTTGAAATAAAATAAGCTAGAATATGAGGAGTGGCTTTACTGCATTATTGAAAAACATACTGCCCCATGTTCCCCAACCCAAACAAAATCAAAATAGCCTTAAAGGAAACAGAATGTTTTGTCTAATGTTTTTATTCCTTTAAGAAAAAAAATTTTCATTGTGGAAAATTTTGAACATACACATATCTCATTACTTTGTAAAATAAGGAGATCCCTAAAGGAAAACTGAAGGAAGAAGGTTAAATCTTCCAGAAAGGAGAAGTGATCTTTGTACATTATTCTGCTTCTCATTTCAAAAGCAGCAAGTGGATTCCAACCATCATGATGAACGTGATTGTTAACAATTACTAAGACTCCGAAGCTCTGCTCTGTTTCCTCAGTGAACAGATTACTTGAGAGCCAATAAGCAAATGAAAGTCCTGTACATTTATTCAGTTCTAGCTGCTTTTATGGAAGACCTGAAATTCTGACAGCAAAGCTTCTTTTCCAGGTGTTGGATGGACTTTTGGCTCAGTATGGGACAGTGGAAAATGTCGAACAAGGTAATAAGTGACGAAATTAGCCTATTGAATTTTGAGAGGGATATTACCTGTTATTTCTTATAGGTCGGGTCAAATCCAAGGACAAATAATAAGTTCAAATTCCTTTGAAGCAAGCTTCCTAGAGTGTATGTTTGTATATCTGTATGTGAGAGATGTCTATATCCATCTGTCTATATCGATTTTTTCAAAGAATGGTTTTCAGGCTATTTTTCTTATACTCTTTAATGTACTCAAGCACTGGACAAATGCTGTCAGGGTGGGGGAAGCTTAATTCACTTGGAAGTAACTGGATTTACACTATTACAGCTTTCCTCTTCCCGGTTAAGAATAACATATCCCTAATATCTTGGACTGAGTGTTTCTCAAGGTGTAGGACTCCTACCCCAGAATCGCCTGGAGTGCTTGGGAAAATGCAGATTCCTAGGGCTCACCGTAGACAGACCTACAAATTAAGACTCTATGGAGGAAGAAGTCATGAATCTGTATGTTCAACAAGCACCCCCAAGTGATTTTTGTGTGTACTCATTTGAGAGCCTCTGTCTTAGGAACAATGCTGTAAATCCCCAGAAAACATATATTCTTTTTCCTGCCACCCTTATTTTTGTCTTCTAAAACATGAAGTGCTATGATTTTTAAAGAAAAAAAAAAAGGGTACCTCAGCTGATATCTTATGTAGCTATTTAAGAGTCCCTGAAAAGTAGATTCTAAGCTCCTGATAGGACAGGCAGTAACATGTGATAAAGATTATTTTTGCACTGACCTAGAAAGCAGACTGAATTCAGTCACTTACTGACTGTGAGCCCTTGTAAAAGTCACTTAACCTTATTGGCTCAGTTTCCACATGTGTATAATGGGGAGAATAAATTTACCCTTCCTGTATCACTGAATAGTTGGGGCACCCAGAGAGAACCTGAATAAATATTTACAGACAATGGAGTCATACATAATCGTTAAAGTTCACTTAGGAAAAATCACAGAGAATCCATTTTCTCATATGCAATCTGTTCTATCCACCAGTATAATTAATATAATAGTTTTAAAGCAGTAGTTATTCAGATGCTCTCCACTCCTGAATATTAAAAATATTATTAGTCAGTTTCATACTGCTGACTGCCCATAACCAAAGGTGAAGGGAAAGAGCTCAGAAGGAAGACATGATTTACAAGGATTCTGTTTTCTCAGTTCTTGTTATTTCCCTCGAATGGAAAATAAGACATTCTAATAAGGAATGGATTTAGTAGGCAGGATGACCTTCCAGACATGAACCTGTTTGTTACTAACTAAGACCATGTTATTAAACTTAGAACAGTGCCATGCAAGGAAGAAATACTCCAGGTCCCTGGGGGCAGTTCACAGCTCCAATGGCACCTGTGCCCTGAGAGCACCCAGTTTCCAGCTGCCTCACAGCTACGGGATAGAAGTGCTGGGGTGTTGTTTTGTTCTGTTTCATAGGTGATTCCTGATTCAGCAGGAAAACATTTTCAGTAGGATTTTAAGGAGAGCTTTCATGTCCAATGAAATAAAGTATTTGAATGGAGCTCAGTTTTTCCCAGAATCACAGGTCTGATTTCCTGAAGACAGATGTCTTTCAAGAACAAAGAATATGACTAAGGAGTAGAACAAAATCTGAGAATCTGAGACTTCTAGTGGATAGCTTTATTCGGGAGGTTCAAAGCCAGCCTTTCTCCCGTTTTGGAGTCTTCAACCTCATCTGTAGCACTACGAAGTGCAGATATGAGGCCTCGTAGCATTCAGTGTGTCAGCACCGAAAGAGGATGGTTGTGGGCTTCACATTCTCTATTTTGCACTATGAGGACCTCTCTGTGTATTAGAGAGCAAAACGAATACCCCCAGGCCAAGGCAAGGGCTGGGCTCAGCACCGGGGACACGTAAATCTCAGTGGCAGTTCCTTCCTGAGGATTATGCCTCCCCTCCCCATAAGGGCTGCAGCTACTTTGAAGTTATTGGATAACAGTGGTCTTTAACCTTTTTGAGAATCATATGGAAATTATAAGCCAGAAAAATCCACATACCCACAAATTTGAATATTTGCAGGGAAGTGGGGAGGGTGAGTAAAGAATTCCTGAAGCTCTAACATGGATTCAAGATTAAGAATCCCAGGACTTCCCTGGTGGTCCAGTGGATAAGACTCCAGGCTCCCAATGCAGGGGGCGTGAGTTCGATCCGTGGTCAGGGAACTAGATCCCCCGTGCATGCCACAGCTAAGACCCAGCACAGCCAAATAAATAAATAAATAAATGTTTTTTAAAAAAAAGATTAAAGGGCTTCCCTGGTGGCGCAGTGGTTGAGAGTTCGCCTGCTGATGCAGGGGACCACGGGTTCGTGCCCCAGTCTGGGAAGATCCCACCTGCCGCGAAGCGGCTAGGCCTGTAAGCCATGGCCACAGGGCCTGCGCATCCAGAGCCTGTGCTCCGCCACGGGAGAGGCCACAACAGTGAGAGGCCCGTGTAACGCAAAAAATAATAATAATAATAAAAAAAGATTAAGGATCCCTGCACTATAGGGTTTTATTATTATTTTGAAAAGCACCTCTATTGTGGTTTTCTTGAATTATCCTCACCTTAATGTTGTTAATTCCAAGTCTCCCAATAGCTTAAATGTTTTAGTGGGGGAGGATGTGATTTAGTTATGTTTACTGGTTTTGGGGAAACCAGTATTTTTGGTTTAAGTTTACTGACTTAGATTGAGAAAGTTTTGTCTTGCTGTTTGAATTCATTTTTTATGTCTGACTTTGGAAGAAGAGGCAAGCAATTATGAATCAAGATAAAGCAACTCACAAGAGTGATCCCTTATTAACCACTCTTAGAATTTCTGTGCTCTCTTCAGTCAAGTGGGTTGGAATTGTCAACTTTCTTTATTCATTGTACGCAGTTACTAGATTTAACTCACACAGTCAGTCAAGGAGGTCTATCAGAGGGGAACAAAAATAGTAATAGTTCAACCTTATCCATGAATGAAGAATTAAAATTAAAATACTTTCTTATTATTTTATACGTATATCCAGTTATTTTTAAATAAATGCAAATTATAACAAAACTCGTAGTGGTACAATAAATTGATACAAACTTTTAGGAGAATAATCTGAAAACAATCATTAAAAAGCATTATGTTCTTTTACCAATTGTTTTCTTTCTAAATTACCCTAAAAAAATAATTCAGAAGAACACAAATCAAGTGAGATTTGCAACAGCGGTGATTTTTATCAACACTAGTCAGAATAGCAAATACTGAGAATAACCCATTTGTCAACAATTAAGGAATGGTTAGGCAAAAGTCATGGCAGATTTATTTGCTGCAATTTTATGAAGGCATTAAAAATGAAAAATCCAAAGAAAATGTGCATATACATATACATGTGCAAAAGTGTTGATAAAATTAGTGAAAATGCAGTTTTGAGTTGTATATACAATTGATTACAAATGTGTATATACAGTTGATTACAAATTCCTATGAATGCGCATGAATAAAGATAGAGATTCAAGTAACTCTAAGAGATAGGGCAGTGAGGTTTTTTTGTGCATTTTTCTCTAAGTAAGTTTATTTACATTAGCCAGAGGGTGGCAGCTTTTTTTTTTCTGTGACAATGTAGTTTTTGCTTCTTTCCTAGTCAACACAGACACAGAAACTGCCGTTGTCAACGTCACATATGCAACAAGAGAAGAAGCAAAAACGTAAGTGGATTTGGGCTTATTTCCCTTCAAATTTGGGCGTGGGGGGGGAGTGGAGCTTGTCTTTGAATTCCATTGAGTCCTGTATTTATAAACCTTTTCTGAAAAGATGCAGAACTTTGACACATCAGTGGAGCCCCAGGGCATTTATACCAGAGTGCCTGTTTGTTGATTGTACAGAGATTTTTATCTTGAAAAATGTTGAGCCTTGGCATCAAAACCGAGGTGGGAGCTGCATCTTGATATAGTCAGGAATAGAGGGCACCACATCTGTGACATTGTGTCCACTAGAGTCTGCTTTGATGGCCACTAGGAGCCACTTCCACTGGAGCTTCCTCCATGCACCATGAGGAAGAAGCCCAAGCCCGCTTCTGTCCAAACTCATTGAATGGATGCTGAAACCTCATTTTCCCTCTATGAATAGTAAAAGAGGGATCCACCTTAGTGACATCAGCCCAAGGGAACATTGTCATCTAGGAGTGGTTCATCAAAGAGCACCTGGCTCACGTTCTTTTTCCTACTCACATTCACCTCCTAATCCCACTCATGGCTACATTGCTTCAGTGTTGGTTAATTGTGAGCTTGGCTGTTAACACACATGGGACTGAATTTTTTTTAAAAAACAACAACAACAAAAACAAGTTCCTTTTTGTAGAGGGTCCATGAAGTGCCTGTCAGGTCATTGTAACTAGAATTATGGTCACATGTGGCATAACATCTGTATTGGTTATATGTCCCAGGATTATACTTTTATTTCTTTTTCAAGGTTGCCACACCCATGAATACATGGTTAACCCATTCTCATACCACTAGTTTTCAAAATGTTAATGTTGCATTGAAAAAGGCAGTAGTCATTTGCTGTTGACTTTTACACACGTATGTAAGCAGGATACATACACCAACAACTGAACCTTTACAGTTCTTGTCCATCTGCTACTTAGGTAGGCCCTCTGTACATGATATTACTTTGTTGCTTTTATTGAATTCAAAAAGTGCTGCTTTGTAATAAATTCGTAAACCCTAAACAATAACCTTGTAGAAGAGGGTTAATTTTTTCACATGCTGCCAAAGACACGTGAAAAAATGGTTGCACTTCATGTATAGTTTTTAAGATGCAATAGTGGGATTTATCAAATTGATAAGTCTTTTAAAATCATAATACTTTGTACTTCTGAGGATTCAAGGAAACAGGTGCTCTCTTAACTGCTATGGGATAGTACATGTTGAAACCTTTCCAGAAGGACACTGAGCAATAATGACTTAAAATGTTAGAATTCTGCCTACTCTCTGACCCAGCAATTCCATTAGGAATTTGTCCTGTTTGCAAAGTTGTAGTTGCAAAGATGCCCATGACAATACTGTATGCAGTAGTAAAAGATTAGAAACATATATATATATATATATATATATATAAAACAATAGAGAATCAGTTGCAAAAATGATGGCAAATCAATAGAGTGTTAAACAGCCAGTAAAAACTAAATTGCAGGGTATTTAATCACTTGGAAAACTGTTTAGAGTATTAATTGTTTTTAAAGGTTATAAAGTATGTATGGTATTAATCCATTTGTATACATAATATATTTATATTTAAGAAAGCTATAGGATGGGCTAGGGTGTTTTTCTTATTTGTGCTTATCTACTTCTGAATTTTCAGTAATAACTGTATTACAATTAAAATTTTTAAAAAAGGACAATTTTATGCCAATATTTTACAAAGAGTTTTTGATGATGGGGATACAGCCTTGAGTGGTGAAAAAAAGCAGACTGGCACATTGTATATCAAGTCTGACCAGGCCTGCACGTTGTAATTACGTGTTTAATTTGTTAACCACAGCCCTGAGGGAGCAGAGATGGCACGTGTCTTGCTCACCGCTGCATCCTTAGTGCTGAGGGCGGCACTCACATAGGCAGCTAGTAAAGGAGAGTGAATGAACCGGTCCATTGACCCTGGGGGGTCTTCTCCAACACTGTTCTCTAACAAAGCTCACTTGCCCCTGCTGCATTTCAGAGCCATCGAGAAGCTAAGCGGGCATCAGTTTGAGAACTACTCCTTCAAGATTTCCTACATCCCGGATGAAGAGGTGAGCTCCCCTTCGCCCCCTCAGCGAGCCCAGCGTGGGGACCACTCTTCCCGGGAGCAAGGCCATGCCCCTGGGGGCTCTTCTCAGGCCAGACAGATTGATTTCCCGCTGCGGATCCTGGTCCCCACCCAGTTTGTTGGTGCCATCATCGGAAAGGAGGGCTTGACCATAAAGAACATCACTAAGCAGACCCAGTCCCGGTACGTGCCTCCGGGGCTTCCTTTGCTTCCTTCTGAGGGGTCCCCTGAGTGCTGGTGGGTCCCGGCCATTCCCAGGTTGCTATTGCTTGCATCAGCAGCGGGGGGCTGTGCTGTATGGGACTATGGCTTCTTTAAATGGAACTACTAACAGACTAACACAAAGCCCAGGGGCTTTAATGAGCTTTCATGCCAGTGACCTAAAGGTCACACCCTGAAACACTAATAGTTCGTAAACAAGGTACTAATGACCTCACAGTCAAGAATTGTTCTCATAAGCTATCTGATACCTGTGAATACATCTACATGTTTTTAAAACAACAGAGGTATGGGGCTGAACTTTACGGGACCCTAGAACCCGCGTATCTTAGCTCTTGCCTCCTCTCCTGCATCAGAGCCCTGGGTGGTAGTCATTCTTTGAGACCACCTAGGGAGTCTCACAAATAGCTACATAAAGGAAATGGGTGAGTCACTGTTACATTGAGCAATAAATAAAGTACATTAGTCTTATGTTTAGTTTTCTGTCTGTTTAAGGAGACTGAACTGGTAGTAGGAGTTGTAGTGGATAAAGTGACTTGTGAGGTTGTTGAGTTTTGTGTGTTCATAAGACCACAGCATGATGTAATGAACAAAGCACAGGTCTTGAAAACAAAGACCCTTGTTCAAGTTTTACCACTTAATAGCTATATGATCTTAGAAAAAATGTTAAGGTCTCTGAGCACCAATTGCTTCTTCTGTAAGCCAGGAGTATTGTGAGAATTAGGACAGTCAGGCAGATTGAATGAAATTACAAAGCACTTAAATTACAAAGCACCAAATTACTGACAAATATTTGTTATTTACATGCCTAGTGCATTTTATTCAGGATGTTGAGTGTCTTGTAACCTGAAAGAGAAAACACTGTTTTCTGCAAAGTGACTGAGTTACTTCCAAATAATGGACACTTATATGAGTCCCAGAGTTTAAAATCATAGGAGTGAAATGATGAGATAGTACAGGGGGCAAATACTATGTGATGTTTCCTTTATTTTAAAATCAGTCCCCTTTTTTTCCCTCTAAGTTTTCTTCACTGAGAAAGTGATTTTTATTTGTATGTCTTTTTGTTCCAAAGATTATTTAAAGTGGCTTTATAAATGCAGCAAGTTTAGGGACTTCCCTGGCGGTCCAGTGGTTAAGACTCCACGCTTCCATTGCAGGGGGCGCTGGGTTCAATCCCTGGTAGGGGAACTAAGATCCCGCATGCCACGCAGTGTGTCCAAAAAATAGAATAAAGTAACTAAAAAAAAATCATTTAAAAAAATGCAGCAAGTTTAAATACAAGTGAGTTAGTTCTCAAAGTGTGTGCCCATTTTTTTAGAAATAGGCCAGAGACTTGGATTTGGGCTTTCTGACAGCCAGAGTAAAAAAGGATACAATCAATTATGTGATTTTGAAAGTTAAAAACAAATAGAGCCACAACTACCCAAAGAAGTCTGATAAAGTCATCAAACTTTTGAGCCATTAGTTTTTAAGAGCCTGGAAGAAGGCAGGCTGCCGGTGGCAAGGAAACCAAAAACTTAGGCAGAGAAAGGGCATGCCTCTGTTTTCTGTCCATACTCAGATACATAAAGCTTGCTTGAATTTGGTGGAGTTGGATTAACATATGGCTTTTAAAAGCTGCAATCAGTTCAGAGACCGGCACTGTGCCAACGTGCAGTATTATCCCGCTCACTTTACTCTTCACTTCTAAGATCATTGGAAAGACTACACAAAATACTTCATTTACCAAACTGGCTTCATTACCATGTTGCCTTGGTGCCTTTGCCCAGTGGCACTCCTGTAAGAAATATTCCCTTCTCAGTGGAGCTGCCGAGAATTTGGGTTTGGCACAAGACCCCCTGCACTGCTTGTCGCCTTCTTGGAGAATGGCATTGGTTGCAAACGTGCTCATGACACTTCCTGGTCTGTCTGTGTCCTTGCCGTACATTGGCCAGTGCGACGCATTCTTGGGACTAGGATCCAGTCCCAGATGACGCTGTGCTATGGCTCCTGATTCTTTTCCTGCAGGGTAGACATCCATAGAAAGGAGAACTCCGGGGCTGCAGAGAAGCCTGTCACCATCCATGCCACCCCAGAGGGAACCTCTGAAGCATGCCGCATGATTCTCGAAATCATGCAGAAAGAGGCTGATGAGACCAAACTGTAAGTTTGCATGCAATGCACAGACCACTCAGCAGAAAAAAAGATTAGGTTGTCATTCATTTAACCCAGGAAAGTTTTAAAAAGCTGTAAATCTATTTCTCAGTAAAGAGAGCAGGGGAAAGATTATTTTTCAGAAATTTGTTCCTAAAGAGAATACGGTGGGAAATAGATCTTTTATGTTTATAACATGGCTGCTTCTCTACTTGTATGTTTCTCTTGGTGAGCCTAATGCTTCCATCACTCACTGGTAATAATTATTGGTAGGAACATATAGACCCGTGCTGTCCAGGGCCATGCAGTGATGGAAATGTTCTGTATCTGCACTGTTCAATACGATAGCCACTAGCCATGTGTTCCTGTTGAGTGCTTGAAATGTTGACTAGTGCAATGGAGGAACTGAATATTTTATTTTAATCCATTCAGACTTAAATAATCGCTTGTATGGCTAATGGCTATCGTATTGGACTGGGCAGATACAGAAAATACATTGTTGTCGAAACCATCATTTACTATGCTGGAAAAGGGTTTTGTCACCATGCTCCTAAGCCACTTGCACTCTTAAAATTGGATTATGTTTCCTTAAATAGTAGAAACTGGTATCTGAGTGGCTACTTCATTCTTCTTTGTTTTTCTCTCTCCCCCGTCCATTTATTTTACAAAATATTTCTTAGGATTCCTGAGTGTTGTACCAGTTTGAATGACAAATACAGTTCTTAGTAACTTGTATAATTTAGTACTACAAATTTATTAATTTGTATTATAAACAAATTAATGGTAACGGAATAGGCAATATAATAAAAAAGGCTCTATGTTTGTTTGACAAAATCCACTTACAGGCATGTGTGGCAGTTTTAATAAAGAGGCAGTGAGGGGGCTTCCCTGGTGGCACAGTGGTTGAGAGTCTGCCTGCCAATGCAGGGGACACGGGTTCGTGCCCCGGTCCAGGAAGATCCCACATGCCGCGGAGCAGCTGGGCCCGTGAGCCATGGCCGCTGAGCCTGCGCGTCCGGAGCCTGTGCTCCGCATCGGGAGAGGCCACAACAGTGAGAGGCCCGCGTACCGCAAAAAAAAAAAAAAAAAGCAGCAGTGAGGGATGAATTGAATATAAAACTGATTTAGCAAACAATGTCAAATAATAGTGTTCCAAAACCAAGAAGATGAAAGTAGTTCCTAAAAGAAAAACGTTGCAAATCTATTCTTAGATTTCATAAGGGACTCTAACCTTTCACTTAACTAATTATTTACTATTTGGGGCTTTTGAAACCCCCCACATGCTGTGTCTTAATTTGAAGAAGCCCCTCCCTCATCTAAGTTATTGAGAATTTTATAAATGTTACCCTCCTTGGTCCTTTGAGCTAGGTGTAAGCATCTTACAATATTCTGAAGAACCAAAAAGACTGATGTATAAATTGGATTCTTAAAGTATTCGTGTAGAGCCAAGATAGAATTTGACTGTCTTTGAAATACTTTTTTTTTGAGTGTGGCACCTTGCTGAGCACTGTGCTGGGTTGAGGCTACAGCCCTGAACAAGATCCAGTTCCTTTTTTTATCCAGTGGGAGAGACATCTGCTAAATAGATAATTACACCAGTAAGTAATTAAGCACAGCTATGAGAGGTGCTACAGTGGAAAACAACCGCAGGTAACTGGAGGCCCTAATCAAGGTTTTAGGGGGACAAGAAGAGATTTGAAGATTTCAGAGAAGGCCTCCCTGTGTAAGTGACATTTAAGCTGAGCCGTGAGGAAGATGAGTAGGAGGTGGAGGATGGAGGAGAATAGGGATTCTAAACTTTCTTTCTATTCATTTACCAAATATTTATTGAGTACATACTGTCTGTCAGGCACTGTTCTATGTGCCAGTGGACAAAGCTACAAAAAAACCCTGCCCTCTGTAAGTCACATTCTAGTGGAGCTTCTTCAAACATCCATGTATTTTGAGGCAGTAGTAATGCATCTGTTCAATGCTTTTGGTCTCAAGTAACAGAAAACATAACAAGTGGCTTAAGCAATAAGAAACAATTATGATGTCACATAACTAGAAGTCCTTATTATGTGAGAGTGACTGAAAGGTCAGTTGAATCATAGACTAAAAGGCCCATGACTTTTCTTTCTGCTTTACCTTCTTCAGGGTGTCTGATACTCCCCTGATGATGACAAGATGACTGAAGTGATTTCAGACCTTGGATCCCCACAGAAAACTATTTAAAAGTTGAAAGAGAAGGCATCCTCTCCTTGTCCCCCCCGCCCTTTTTTTTTGAACTTTTTTTAATTGTAAAAAAAACAAACAAAAAACACCTACCATAAAATTTATCGTCTTAACCATTTTTAAGAGTACAGTTCAGTAGTGTTAAGTGTATTCACATTATTGTGAAACAGATCTCCAGAACTTTATCATCTTACAAAACTGAAACTCTGTGCCTGTTAAACAACAACTCCCCTTTTCCCTCTCCCTCCAGCCTCTGGTAGCTACCATTCTATTTTCTGGTTCTGCGAATTTGACTATTTTAGAGAACTCAGATAAGTGAAATCATACAGTATTTGTCTTTTTGTGACTGGCTTATTTCACTTAACATAATGATATCAAAATGAATTCATGTTGTAGGATTTCCTTTTTTAAGGCTGAATAATATTCCATTGTGTGTGTATACCACATTTTGTTTATTCATTTATCCATTGATGGAGATTTAGGTTGCTTCTACCTCTTGGCTATATGAATAGTGCTGTTTTGAAATATCTCTTTGAGACCCTGCTTTCAATTCTTTTGGATATATACCAAGAAGTGAGATTGCTGGATCATACAGTAGTTCTATGTCCAATTTTTTGAGGAACGTGTTTTCCATAGCAGTTGCACCATTTTACAATCCCACCAGCCTTTCACAAGAGTTCAGATTTCTTCACATCCTTATCAGATATATGATTTGCAGATACTTCCATTTCATAGGTTGTCTTTTCATTTTGTTAAGTGTGTCCTTTGATGCACAAAAGTTTTTAGGTTTGGTGTAGTCCCATTTGTTAATTTTGCTTTTGTCAACTGTGCTTTAGTGTTATATCCAAAAAACAGTAGCCAAGTTCGCTATCGTGAAGCTTTGCTCCTTTGTTTTCTTCTAGGAAAATTGTACTTTCAGGTTTCACATTTAGGTGTTTAATCTCTTTTGAGTTAATTTTTGTATATGAAATAAGGGTCCGGCTGCAGTCTTTTTTTTTTTTTGCGGTACGTGGGCCTCTCACCGTTGTGACCTCTCCCATTGCGGAGCACAGGATCCGGACGCTCAGGCTCATCGGCCATGGCTCACGGGCCTAGCCGCTCCGCGGCATGTGGGATCTTCCTGGAGCGGGGCACGAAGCCGTGTCCTCTGCATCGGCAGGCGGATTCTCAACCACTGCGCCACCAGGGAAGCCCCCAGCTGCATTCTTTTGCAAGTTTTCCTAAGATAATTTTCGAAGACACTGTCCTTTTCCCATGATGTAGCCTTGGCACCTTTGTCGAAGATCATTTGACCATATATGCAAGGATTTATTTCTGGGATCTCTATTCTTTCCTCTTGGTTTATTTTTCTGTCTTGATACCAGTACCATACTGTTTTGATTACCATAGCTATACAATATGTTTTGAAATCAGGAAATGTGAGTTCTTTTTCAACTTGTTTTGATTATTCAGGTCCCTTGAGATTCCATATGAATTTTTTTTAAGTAAATTTATTTACTTTGTTTATTCATTTTTGGCTGCATTGGGTCTTTGTTGCTATGTGTGGGCTTTCTCTAGTTGCGGTGAGCGGGGGCTACTCTTCGTCGTGGTGCACAGGCTTCTCATTGCAGTGGCTTCTCTTGTTACAGAGCACAGGCTCTAGGCACGCGGGCTTCACTAGTTGTGGCACATGGGCTCAGTAGTTGTGGTACATGGGCTTAGTCGCTCCATGGCATGTGGGATCTTCCCAGACCAGGCCTCAAACCTGTGTCCCCTGCATTAGCAGGCGGATTATTAACCACTGCACCACCAGGGAAGCCCCTCCATATGAATTTTTACAATGAGCTTTTCTGTTTCTGCAAAAGTTGCCATTGGGATTTTGATAGGGATTGCATCAAATCTGTAGATTGTTTTGGGTGGTGTGGACATCTAAACAACTTTAGGTCTTCCAGTCCAGGCATCCGGGATGTCTTTCCATTGATTTCTGTCTTTAATTTCTTTCAGTGTTGTTTTATAGTTTTCAATGTGTAAGTCTTTTACTTCTTTAATTAGGCTTATTCCTCAATACTTTATTCTTTATGATGCTATTATAAATGGAATTATTTTCTTAATTTCCTTTTCATATTGTTCATTGTTAGTGTATAGAAACACAACTGTTCTTTGTGTGTTGATTTTATATCCTACAGTGTTGCTGAATTAGTTTATTAGTTCTAACAGTTTTCTTGTGGAATCTTTGTTTTCTACATGTAAGATCATATCATCTGTGAACAGAGATAATGTTACCTCTTCCTCTCCAACTTAGATGTCTTTTATTTTTTTTCCTTAGCTACTTGCTCTGGATAGGACTTCTAATAGTATGTTACATAGAAATACTGAGGGCATCTTTGTTTTGTTCCTGATCTTAGAGGAAAACCTTTCAGTTTTTCACCATTAAATATGATGTTCACTGTGGGCTTTTCACAAGTGGCCTTTATTATGTTGAGGTAGTTTCCTTCTGTTCCTAAATTGTTGGGTGTTATTAATCATGGAAAGTTGTTAAATTTTATCAAATGCTTTTTCTGTATCAATTGAGATGATCATGTGGGTTTTGTCCTTCATTCAGTTAATGTGGTATATTATGTTGATTAATTTTCATATGTTGAACCATCTTTTCATTTCAACTTAAAGGACTCGCTTTAGCATTTCTTGTAGAGCTGATCTGATAGTAATGAACTCCTTTAGCTTTTGTTTATCTGGAAAAGTATTAATTTCCCCATCATTTTCAAAGACAGTTTGCTAGATGCAGTATTCTTGGTTGATAGTTCTTTGTTTGTTTGTTTGTTTGTTTTTTTGCGGTACGCAGGTCTCTCACTGTTGTGGCCTCTCCCGTTGCGGAGCACAGGCTCCGGACGCACAGGCTCAGCGGCCATGGCTCACGGACCCAGCCGCTCCGCGGCATGTGGTATCTTCCCGGACCGGGGCACGAACCCGCGTCCCCTGCATCGGCAGGCGGACTCTCAACCACTGCGCCACCAGGGAAGCCTGATAGTTTTTTCTTTCAGTGCTTTGAATATGTCATCCCATTCATTTCTGGCCTGCAAAATTTCTGCTGAGTAATCCATCCATAATCTTATGGAGACTTCCTCATATGTTACTAATCACTTTTCTTTTGCTGCTTTCAAGATTTTCTCTTTGACTTTAGACACTTGGGTTATAATGTATCTCAATGGAATTCTCTTTTGGTTTATCCCAGTTGGATGTTCTTGGAGCTTCTTGAATCAGTATGTCCATTTGTTGTCTCAGATTTAGAAGGTTTTCTGCCTGTTTTCTTTGAATAAGCTCTCTGCACCATCTCTCTCTTCTCGTTCTGGGATTCCAATGACATGTATTTTGATCCACTTGATAATGTTCCATAAGTCCCTTAGCCTTTCTCCACTTTTTTTTTTTTTTTTTTTTTGGGCTGCGTTGGGTCTTCCTTGCAGCATGCGGGCTTTCTCTAGTTGCGGTGAGCAGGGGCTATTCTTCGTTGCGGTGCACGGCCTTCTCTTGTTGTGGAGCACGGGCTCTAGGCACGCGGGCTTCAGTAGTTGCGGCGCGCGGGCTGTAGGGCACATGGGCTTCAGTAGTTGTGGCACATAGGCACTAGAGCGCAGGCTCAGTAGTTGTGGTGCACAGGCTTAGCTGCTCTGCAGCATGTGGGATCTTCCCGGACCAGGGATCGAACCTGTGTCCCCTGCATTGGCAGGTGGATTCTTAACCACTGTGCCACCAGGCAAGTCCCTTTCTCCACTTTTTAAAAATTCTCTTTTCTTTTTTCTCCTCTCATTTGATGATTTCACATGACTGATCTTCAAGTTTGCTGATTCTGTCTTCTGCCTGATCATGTGTGCTGTTGAACCCTTGTCATGAATTTTTCAGTTCAGTTATTGTATTTTTCAGTTCTGTTATTTCTGTTAGGTTGTTTTTTAATAGTTTCTTTTTCTTTGTTGATATTCTCACTTCATTCATGCATCATCTTCCTGATTTCATTTAGTTGTCTGTGTTCTCTTTTAGGTTATTGAGTATCTTTATGATCACTATTTTAAAGTCTTTGTCAGGTAGCTCATAGATCTGCATTTCTTTAGGGTCAGTTTCTGGAGTTTTATTTTGATCCTTTGATTAGGCCATGTTTCCATTTCTTTATATGCCTTATAATTTTTTGCTGCGATTTGAGCATTTGAAAAAAAACACCTCTCACAGTCTTTGCATACTGGCTTTGTTCAGGAGAAGATCATCACTAATCAGTCTGGCTGGAGGTTCCAGGACCTCTCAAACCATTTCTGATCTCTTTCACCCTCTGGCTTCTGACTATGGAACTGCAGCTCTAACAGTTCACCTCTGTTTTCAGCAGCTTCCAGACTCTGGCACCAGGCTTGTCAACTCTTAAGTCAGGCGAGACAGAAACCAATCACTCGGGCAGCTCCCAGGCAAGCCAGAACGTGGGAATCATGGTCCAGTCTTTTGTTTCTGTCCCAGGGGAGGATCCCTGGTATGGAGGATTTCCTCCCAGTTTCCCCTTGCTATACTGTGTAGGGGAAGAAGCATGAAAGGCATGCCAAATGCCACAAAATTTCCTACCCCTTTTACTTGAATCCCTTTTTGGTTTTATAAAAGCCTGGGTGCTGTAGCTTCTCACCTGATCTCTAGAGTTCTTAGAGAGATAGTCTAGCCTATCTTTTGTTGTCAACTTGGTGTTTCAGTGGGAGTAGGAGGGCCTGTAGCTTCCTAGTCTACCATCTGACTGATGTCATTATCCATTGTGCCTTTTTTAAGAGCAAGGAAAACCTTCCTGAAATCACCCAACAGACTTAATTCTCATATCTAGTTGGCCAGATCTCTCTCATGGACCCATTTCCAACCAGTCACAACAAGGGAGTATAATTACCATGATTTGGCGTGTGTTAATCAGAATTCACGCACCAGAGTTAGTGAAGGACCCAGCATCTCATAAAGCCCATGGCCACTTGGTACCTGAACGAAAATGACTTCTATTTGTAAGAAAAAAGGAGGGCAATAGCTCTTGGGAGGCAACCGTTGTGTTCACCTTAAATGTTAAAATGTGGCTTGTGTCTTTTAGAGCTGAAGAGATTCCTCTGAAGATCTTGGCCCACAATGGCTTGGTTGGAAGACTGATTGGAAAAGAAGGCAGAAATTTGAAGAAAATTGAACACGAGACAGGGACCAAGATAACAATCTCATCGTAAGCCTCTTGTTCAGATTAATTGTGCCCAATAATGGAGAATTTGAGCATTTTGATATATCCAACTCATTCATCTGCTTTAAAGTGGGAATGTAATCATAAGTGATATGATTATATTCAACACCATCAAAACAAATACATAAATAGTTACCAGTCACACATTTTCTACTGTGGATTTGATCTAAGTCACTACAAAGATTTGAGATAAGATGGCAGATATTCTGTGCCACAGCGTGTGGTGTCTTCTCCCTGTCTCCTCCACCAAGACTTGTTTGTGAGCCTTCTGGGATTTTATTTTTCCTTTTGAAAAAAGGAAATTTCTCTCTTTTTCCTGGTGGCCAGCTTGCAGGATTTGAGCATATACAACCCTGAAAGAACCATCACTGTGAAGGGCACAGTTGAGGCCTGTGCCAATGCTGAAATAGAGATTATGAAGAAGCTGCGTGAGGCCTTTGAAAATGATATGCTGGCTGTTAATGTAAGTGCCTACTGCTTTCTTCTCCACTGGTTTTCACATGTATTTTCAGGCAGGACCCAAGCCTCTCTAAGCATAATTGCCATTCAGAAAGTGAAGAAGCACTTTAGAATAGGTATGCAGAGTTATTCATGTCTTTTTGGGGCAAGGGCATTAGAATAATCAGGAAACGAACTAGTAAATTTTGATAAGTGCACTGGACAAAATAGTGTGAAGTCAACAAAATCACAACTTGGAAGATTTTAAAATGAGGAATTGCTTATGATGTATTGTTAATTAAGAAAAGAATATATAAAAGTATATATAACTAGGGTTATAATTATGTAAAATAATATGGGTCAAAATGCCTGGAAGGCTGTATATAAAAATCAAAATAGCTGGTATGTTAGAAAAGTGGGATTTTTTTCCCTATTTTCCAATTTTAAAAATACATACTTTAAAAATAACTTCTGATTTTCATCTCTCACTGATCTATTCTTTTATTTTTTTAATTTATTTATTTTTGGCTGCATTGGGTCTTCGTTGCTGCGTGCGGGCTTTCTCTAGTTGTGGCGAGCGGGGGCTGCTCTTCGTTGTGGTGCGTGGGTTTCTCATTGTGGTGGCTTCTCTTGTTGTGGAGCACGGGCTCTAGGCGCGCAGGCTTTAGTAGTTGTGGCACATGGGCTCAGTAGTTGCGGCACGCAGGCCCTAGGGTGCACGGGCTTCCGTAGTTGCAGCACGCGGGCTCAGTAGTTGTGGCTCACAGGCTGTAGAGCGCGGGCTCATTAGTTGTGGTGCATGGGCTTAGTTGCTCCATGGCATGTGGGATCTTCCCGGACCAGGGATCAAAGCCGTGTCCCCTGCATTGGCAGGCGGATTCTTAACCACTGCGCCACCAAGGAAGTTCCTGATGTATTGCCCAGTAAATGTTGTCATCCACCTCAGCTCTAATACTTCTAGCGGACTGATTTGGGTTTGTTCTTCCTGTTATTACTACTGGTTCCAACTTTTTAATGGGGAGACACCATTCTAAAGTTCATTCAGAAATCTTAAAAATATTTGTCCGTCAATCAAAGCACAAACTCAGCTCAGAGGAGTAAATTTTTTCATTTTTTATGATAGAGATTTTTTTAACATATACAAAACAGGAAAGGATACTATGATAAGCTCTCATATGCCCATAATCCAACTTCAACAGTTACCAACTCATGGCCTGTTTTGTTTCATCTGAACCTTTATCCATATCCCCACCCACCTTGGATGACTTTGAAGAAAATCCCAGACTTTGTATATAACATTTCACAGAAGAATAAATGTTGACGAAGGACTAGGTAGGTTAAACGCAGCCCCAGTTTCCTCACTGCAGCACTTTCCACAGGACCTTCTTACTCAGGTCAGTACTCTCTCTCCCACCTCACCCCAAATCCCCCCTTAGTAGCCCTTGTCACATCATAATTACGAGGCACAACGAGGAGAAGACTTCAGTGTGAACTTTTCCCCTGTTTGTGTGTATTTGTCTGTGAAAGTATCATCCACTGATCTCATTTTCTTTTTTGGGGATCTTGATATCTTACGATAAACAGCTCTTTCCGTGAACACCTGGAAATGCTGCAAAGGGTCTGGGTGCTCCAGACATCTTCCCCTGAGCATATATATCACTTAGGTTCATTCGTGTCTGTGCTAAAGTCATGCATTGATAGGTGAATAACAAAACTACTAGATCTTATACATGAATGGGATCAAGGTTAAGGATCCTAGCTCTCCTATTCCAGACATTCTCAAAGAAGACAACTTACTGGGTGACCCTAGAGCCACAGATAAGAAAAGAGAAAACGTTAGAGATTTGCTTAGCGTTCAGGGGGCAGTGGTGGGACAGGTTGGATACAGGCCAGGGTGGGCACTGCACCATTCCTCTGCCTCTGAAGGGGCAGGCTATGTGAGCATCCCCCTATTTAAACGTGAAATTAGCAAGTGAGATGATCATGAAGCTGGCAACTAAATGGTAAAGAAGCCAAGGTTGTGAACCATTCTGAATATGGATAATGGAGTTTACATAAGTGGTATCTTAGTGAAGGGTCTGATCTTTCCCTGGATAGAGTTAGGAAAAACTATTAATCTAATACATTTTAAACATATTCATTCAGCAAATATTTATTGAGTACTTACTATGTACCAGGCACTGAGCTCACAGCACTAAATAGGACAGTCTCTGTCTATAAGGAAATTGTGGTCTAAAAAGGGGAGAGGCAGCTACACAGGCCATTCAGATACCATGTGATGCCTGCTGTCGTAAGGAAACGTGGGCGTGTTAGGAGAGCACCTTGAGCTGAGGCCTTTGGGGTGAGAGAAGGCTTCCTCGAAGAGGGGACACCTAAGCTCAGGTGAAACCCACATGACGAGTAGGATGTAGCCAGGTGAGGAGGGAGAGAAGCACATTTCTTGCAAGGTAGACAGTGTGTGGGGGCGTCCAGAGGAGAGAGAGGAGGACGGCCAGGCAGAGTGGAGGTAAAGGGTTAGCAGGAGAGATGCTGGTGAGGTGGCCTGGGTCCCCAGGAAGAGCCTTGCTTGCTGTGTTAAGATGTGTAGACACTCTCAAGGCAGCAGAGAACCTTTGAAGGGAAGCCACAGTCAGGTTGAGGTTTGGAGAGCTCACCCCTGCAACACGGTGAGGAAGAGGTCCACGGGGCCTGGGCAGAGCTGATTGATTAGGAGACCCTGCTGCCATCCAGGCAAGAGATGGAGGTTGACCCAGGCAAGCTGGACCTCTCAGGTCTCCTCCCCTCAACTTTTTCTCCATTTTTATTCCCAGCAACAAGCCAATCTGATCCCGGGGTTGAACCTCAGCGCACTTGGCATCTTTTCAACAGGACTGTCCATGCTGCCTCCGCCAGCAGGGCCCCGAGGAGCTCCCCCCGGTCCCCCCTACCACCCTTTCACTGTAAGTAGCTCAGCTCTCAGGGGTTTGCTCATAGGCTCCTCCAGGCAGCAGCATTTCTCTGCCATGTTGAATCAGAGCCAGAGCCTTCATTTGGAGGCTGTACTCATAAGGGATTGTAGAATGAATTCAACAGTTCTTAGGACTTCTTCCTAATGGACAGATTAATGTTACTAAACCATCTTCTAAGTATGTGCTCTTAAACATATAGTATATGTCATATCTGGGAAAGAAAGAGACTACTAGCAAATTCATTAGCTAGAAGCCTACTCATTGTAAAAAAAGGATTTGTTAGCTCAAATCAGAACCTTCATGAGTGTTGTTCACCTACTAAAATATTAGGGTACCTGGATGACTCATGTATAAAATTCCCACCTGTGTCTATGACTCAAATTCATTATATTCTATTAATAGGCAGTTTTTAAAAGAAAATAACACAGTGTCTAGATTTCTGAACACTTAGCACAATGCCTGGCATTTAGTAGATTCTCAGTAAGTATTTATTGTTTGAATCATAATTAATAGTGGCAGAAGAAATGTGAACTTCATGCGTTTTCTGCTTGTTCGCATTCTCAAGCATCATCAGGATCAACAGATTACCAAATTAGGGCTCAGGGTACTTGACAGCTTTTTTTTTTTTTTTTTTTTCAGTCCTAATTCTTCTCCACACATACTACTTATTTTTTAAGCAAGCTAATTTTCTCCCAATGTTTATACTGTTTAAATGGGAAGAATCAGGTTGGAGAACATTAGCTTAACCACTTCTTTCTTTTGAGAGGTGGTCTCTGGTGTAGTAGGCATTGCAGTGTCGGAATTCCTAGTAAAACTCTTTGGGTCTCTGTAGAGAGGTAGGATGAACCCACTGTGCTGTTTTGTCAACAAAATACAGACATGAACTTGCACCCACATCCTTAGTCACAGAAACATACACATTCTGTCATCTTGTTTATATACAGCTCTTCTGAGTCATTTTTAAATCTCCATACCATAGAGTTATATACATTTTCCCTTAAACTAAAGGATAGGGTCCAATATTGAGCCGTGTGTGTGTGTGTGTGTGTGTGTGTGTGTGTGTGTGTGTGTTAGAGGGAGCTGGGAATATGGCAGGAGGGAAATGGCAGCTGTTATAGTCATGTAGCTGCTCTAAGGAGGGAGAACAGCTATGAGAGGTGCATGTCCCCGTATCTTTGCTGAGATTTGAGAATGACCGAGCCCAGTACAATGAACTGGCATTTAGACACATCTCATTTCTTGGGAGAAAGACTGTACATACTGCTCCACAGACGATAACTTCAGAAGCCTCTCAACCTAAGTAACGTAAATGGTGGGAGAAAAAAGATATAATACAATAGACCACTTCTAAAATTGATAATCTAAAAGAGAGTCGGCAAACGACAGCCTGAGGCAGCCCACCACTTATTTTTGTAAATAAATACATCTGTGAATGTTTATTTATGTACTGTCTGTTTGCTTTCCTGCTGTGATGGCAGGGTTGAGTAGATGCAGTAGAGACCCTGAGGTATGCAAAGCCTAAAATATTTATTCGGCACTTTACAGAAAATTTTGCAGACCCCTGAACTAAAACAAAAAGAGAACTTTTCATATGATAGCAGAATATTTTCTAAACTTGAAAATAGGTTTTGCCATTTTGAAAGCTTCCTTCACATCTGAGATTTTTTACTAAAATAGTAGAATAATGCTTTTACTAAAATGGTTTCTGTTCTTTATAAAATAAATTTTAAATAAAATTTCTTCTTTAAGCTAAAAGCCATGTAGTTCTGATCTTGAGCCCATAGGTCAAGATTAGATTTTAATCCAAAGCACACAGTTGCCCCAAATCTGCAACAATACAGCTCCTGCAGACCTCTCTCTCTGACAGCTGCAGAACTCAGGGCAGGCATGGAGGTGGCCATCGCCACCCACCTGTGCAGAATCTAGAACCTGTACTGCAGGATTGAGGGCTTCCCTAGTGGGCCCAGGCCTCCTGAGAAGGACAGGGTAGGATGGGGTGGTGGGGATACTTCAAATACTTATAAAATATTATTGCTTTCTTGTTACAAAGGCATTCAGATTTCAAGGAACTAGGTTATTTTCCTGGTTGCTTTTGTGCATCACAAAACTCTAGCGCTTTTGCTCTTAGCATCCAAAGGTCAGGAAGTCTGTGCACCTCTTTGCAGCTGGCTCACACATGCACAAATTGGTCTTTCAACTCTGGAAGCTTTTAATGTATGTGTGTATGTATGAAAATTACCATTATCATTTTCTGGTTATAAAAGTAATATGTGCAAAGTATTTAAGAAGCAAATAATACAAGTGCAGGTTTTTTCTTAATCTAGAAATAATCAGTGTTTCTATGTATATGTGTGGGTATATATACAATTTATATATACATGTATAATGTATTAAATATATAGGTGATATGTGTGTGTGTGTGTATTCCAGATTTTCACTCTACAGTGGAAATCCTTGTATATATATCTTGGTTCTTTTATCCAGCTATTTTCTCAATAAATTCCTGGAAATAGAATTGCGGAGCCAAAGAATGTATAAATTTTATATATAACTATAAAAAATATAAATATTGATAAATGATAAATTTTGATACATGAAGAATATACTACTTTTCCTTCCTATCTGGTATGTGACAGAGAGGTGTTTCTTTCCTCCTATACTCACTACCAATGTAATTATTCCTTGCAATCTGACAGTTTAAAGGGTGCTATTATGAGATTTAACACTGGGGCTTATTGGCCATTTTTTTCCCTCTCTAATGAATTGTCTTTTTGTATCCCATGCCCATCAGTCTATTAAGAGGCAGTATAGATTCTGGAGTCAGGCTGCCTGTATTTGAATCTCTGCACTATATCACTTGTTATTTTTAACAAACTTGGGCAAGTGACTTAACCTCTTTGTGTCTCCATGTCCCTGTCTATAAGATGGGGGTAATAATAGTACACATATCATGGTTGTTAAATAAGTAAAAACCTGCACACAGTAATTGCTATGTAAATCTTAGCTGCTATTGTCATTTACCGCCATCTTTTTCTTAATGATTCGTAACAGCTAATTACATATTAAAGGTGTTAACCATTTGTCATGTTGTAAATATCTTCCACCAGCTTGTCATTTCTTTTTGCTTTATTTGTGGTGTCTTGTGCCGTAGTAAATTCTTTTTCTGGCTTAATTTTTTTACCTTTTTTTTCTTTCTTCTTTTTAAAATTAATTTTTATTAGAGTATAGTTGCTTTACAATGTTATGTGAGTTTCTGCTATGCAGCAAAGTGAATCAGTTATACATACACATATATCCACTCTTTTAGATTTCCTTCCCGTTTAGGCCACCACAGAGCATTGAGTAGAGTTCCCTGTGCTGTACACTAGGTTCTCATTAGTTACCTGTTTTATGCATAGTAGTGTTTATATGTCAGTCCCAATCTCCCTATTCCTCCCACTTCCCCTTCCCCCCTTGGTAACCATAAGTTTGTTCTCTACATCTGTGACTCTATTTCTGCTTCACAAATAAGTTCACCTGTACCATTTTTTAATATTCCACATATAAGCGATAATTTGATTTTCTTTGTGACTTCCTTCACTCTGTATGACAATCTCTAGGTCCATCCACATCTCTGCAAATTGTGCCATAGTAATTTAAAATAGATATTTTTTGAACAATCGAACTATGCTGTGTGAAGTAAATAGTAAACGTTTCCCTTCAGTCTTCCTTCTCTTACCCAAATTTCACCCAGCAACCACTCCCCAGAAGTATAGCACTATTATGTTTTAAAATATGTTTTATGAGCGTATATAATCCTATAATCATATTATTCCAAACAAATGGAATCATGCCACACACAATGAATTACTGTGTTTTTTATTTGTTTGTTTCCATTTTTTACTTATGGTGGGCATTCTTTCCATATTTAGAACTAATTCTCTTTGATGGCTACATAGTATTCCATTGTATGAAATTTACTATAATTTTTCTACTGAGCATACTATTTTTCTACATTTGGGTTATCTCTAGGCTTTCTCTCCTACAAATAGTGTCAAAATGAATATCCTGATACATAAATGTGTGAGTATATCTAAAAGTAAATTCTAAGACTGCAATTACTGCATCAAAGGGGAATGTATTTTAAATTTTCACATTTCCCTTCAGCAGAATTTATGCAGAAATTTTAAGAATTAAGATAGTTAAATCAATGATGTTTTCCTTTATGGACTTCTGGCCTTTGTTGTTATGCTAAGAAAAAGCCTTCTGCCATCTAAGACTATAAAATATTCTCCCAAGTTTTCTTACAGTAATTTTGAGTTGTTGCTTCTGGGGGATCATAGTTTATTATTCACAGGGAATTTATCTTAACTTGTACTTTGAGATAGGGATCTAACGTTATTTTTTTTCCAAATAGCCAGTTTTCCGAAAGTCACTTACTGAGAAATGCACCATTTCATCACTCAATTTGAAATGGCAACTTTGTTGTTCGCTTAATTCCCACTGAGTCATATTCCTGGGCTCTATTCTGTTCCATTCATCTTTTTGTCTACACTGCAGTTACTATAGTTTTATAGCATCTTTAACAGTTTCAACAATCTTTTTTTCCTCAAAGGTTGAATTGGAAAGATGGTCAACTTATACTAGGGAAAATCAATATGTAGGAATTTTCTGTTCCTTGAAGATTTGATACAATCCATCCCTAAAAATTCTGGGCCTAGTACCTTTTGTTTGGAGAAAGATCGATCATTTATAACCTTTTCAATTTCTTATATTTTCCTATGAAAGTATTCATCTCTCTTTTCATACTTAGTGACACAAAGCTGTGCAGAGCAAACTGTTGCCTTTTAAAGCTGCGAACTTGTGAATATCTCTCTCTTTTGATTCTTAACATCATATATTTCCGTTCTCTTCTTAATCAAATTTACTAGGGATTTTTCTTTTAATTTTTAAGTAGTTATGGGTTTCTTTTTGTTATCCTATAATTGTTCCCTGTACATTTTGTACTCAAAGAATGTTATTGGAACATCTCTGATTTTTGTGGTCTTGCTGATGCATGATCAAATTTTGGAAATCATGGGCACTTGGTAAGATGTACCTTCTCTGATGGACTCAAAGTTGTGTATATGGCTGTAAAATCAAGCTTTTAATTGGTGGCTTGTATCCTCTATTTTATTACTTTTATCTCTATGACTTACTACATTTTGAGAGCAGTTTACTGTTCTCCCACTATGATTATGATTTTTTAAATTCTTTACTTCTAACAGATTTTTGTTTAATGTATTTTTATTATATTACTCTATAACCTGGAATTTTAGTACAAATTATTAAATTTTCTTTCTAAGTCAATACACAGTCTCATATTTCACAGTTATTTAGAATTAACTAAACTTTTCTTACTGGTTTCTTTGCTCACTACAGATGATTTCTTGTATTCCATATCCTCTTATTTTTTGAGTTATTTGTTTTCGTTTCTTTGTTTTTCTGGAGTAGTTCCTCAAGCAACTTTTTTTTCAGGAATAATTATGTAAGTAGTATAATTTCTAAGCTTTTCTATACCTGAAAATGCCTCACCCCCGCCCCCCACTTTACATGTGAATGAAAGTTCAACTAGGTATCTGAAAATTCTAGGGTCTTAGTTCCCTTAGAACTCTGAAAACATTGTTGCTACCAGTCTGATTTCTCTTTCTTTAGTAGATAACTTTTTTTTTTCTTTTGTCTTAAGTTTTTTGCCTTTTGTAGTATTTTACTGACACCCTTGGAAATCAGAAATCTGACTCTGAGCCCTTTAATCTGAACATTCAAGTTTTTCATTGGTTCAGGAAAACCTTCTGCGTCTGTAATTAATTTTAGCATTGCCTCTCTTCCCTCCACTCCATTTCCTCCTGGAGTTTCCACTTTATGGAGAGAGAGTAGATCTTCCCACTCTACTCGTCATGTCTGAGTCCTTCCTTTTGTTTTGCGTGAGTTAATCTTCTTGTGCACTGATTGGCTTTTCAAGAGTGTCCATGCTGCTATTTGTATGACTTCTATTGAGTTTTTACTCCACAGTCATGTTTTTAATTTCTAAGACCGATCTAGTTCTCTGATTGGCTTCCCTCATAGCAGTCTACTCACATATTAAAGCACTGCCCTCTTGAATCTCACTGAGAAATAAAGCAGACTTTTTAGAAAAGCTCCTCCCTCTTTCCTGAATTAATTCACTGAGAGCATTTTCTTGCCTTGCTCAGCTTTGCTCCCCTCTTTCATGCTGCTGATTCACTGTATATGTCCAGTGAGTTTTAATTGTCCATTCATGTACTTAAGCTCAGCAGGGGGCATATTAGAATCCTTAGGGGAACCTTATCATAACTACACCATGGGCCCCACCTGAACTAATAAATTTGGAATGTTCCAGAGGAGGGCAGTGTTGGGTTAAAATCTTGGGACGCAGAGTCAGACACAGAGATCTGTGCCCAAACCTTGGCTCCACCTCTTGCTAGCTTACCAATTCCTGGTCCCCCTCAGCTTCTGAGGTGGTCCTCTGAGAGCTCACAGGGGTGATAGGCAGGGACTGGAAGGAGGCACTGGACAAGCTGGGATAGAATGGTGCACCTTCTGAATCTTGAATAGCTCTGCCCATGACTCTGACCAAGCCCACTCCCTTCCTCCCATGTCCATATCCCTGGTTCCCAGGGAGAGCACCTGCCGTCTTTATAACAGAACTCTGTCATCACACTACAGCTAGTTATATTTTTGAACCTAATTTGTATGCCTGACCCTTGCCCTCTTTACTACCCCTTCAACACCCCTCTCTCTTTCTGCTCCCTGATTTCTTCATGATTCAGAATATCACCTAAATGATACATCAGATGGTCATACACAACAGCTAGGAACCGAGGACCCTGCAGTTCTTCCAGAAAAAGCAGGGCCAACTTAAAATTGAATTCCATTCTAAATGTTCATGAGTATGTTTGATATATACGCCTCTACTACCGCCAGCGTAGTCAAGCACAGAGGAAACGCAGACACTAGTTGCCCTCAAACGGAATTTGAAATGAACCAGTGGATAATAGTGACCCCCTGCACCCTTGCTGCCTCTCTTTTTGGGGGAGCATACCTGGCAGGGGCACCTTCACCATAACCTCTTCTCCCCCCCCCCCATACCCCAAATCATAATTCTTTTGAAACACTCAAAAGTAAAGTAGCTTCTCCCTCATAAAATATGTGGGGACCCTCAAACTGAGACAGTAAAAGCCCAATTGCCATTTTAGGGTTGTGGTGCCATACCGCCCACCCCACTCTGGGGCCCCAGTTTGTCAGCTGGCTACAACCTGCTTTCCCATTAAAGATAACATTTATTTAAGTCATAACAGGTTACTTTTTGGTCATTATGACTAAGCTTCTCTTCCAGTTGAGGTTGTGGACTCCATGTAAGCATGGGGGTGGGGGGAATGGAAAGTGTGCTCTGATAAGTGATAAGTAAGTACGCATTTAACACTCAATAGTTCAAGCCATACAGTGCCTGATGATGGATTCTCCATTCCTGTGACCTCATTGAATGCCACGTAACGTCCTTCAGGGGCATCCATTGTACTTTGGGTCAAATTCACGTCCAAATCAAGGCCCACAGAGCCCTCCCTGCGTGATCTCACACTACCTGCCTCCCCATCCCATCAGGCTGTTCTCTCAGTTGCTTCCACCATACTGGCCTCTTTTCTGTTTTCCAAACAGACCAACCCCTTTCCTAGCTCTGCACCTCTCAGAACCCTGCTTAGAATGTCTCTTCCCTAGTGCCTTGCATGGGGCTCCATCTCCTCCGTGGGTCCCAACTCAGAGGTCACCTCCTCCAAGAGGCTTCCCAGACCCTCCAGCTGAAGTTGCCATCCCACTCATCTTGGCAGCTACCCATCCTCATAGCCTCCTGTTCGTTTCTTTCACATGCTTGTCTGCCTCTCCAGTAGAACCTAAGTTCTGTGGTGGCAGTGACCTTTTCTGTCTCAATAGCTGTGTCCCCAGCACCTAGAGCAGTGCTTTGCTCAAATATCTTTTGGATGAATGAGTAAACAATTGAATGAACTCCCACAACAGTATTGTAAGCTCTGGATATTATTTTAATCCACTTGTGGATGAGGTTCAGAAAAGCTGAATAAATTATTCCAAGTTGTATAGAACTAGTGATTCAGACTCAAGTCTTCTGGGTCTTCTGACTCCAAAAACCAGCTTATATACACAAAGGCTAATGACAGAGCCTCAGCTAGAAACAAGTTCCTGATTGCCGAGTTTTGGGGTTCTTTCTCCACAACAGTTTTCCAGCTGTAACTCATGAATAAAAAGAGGACTGGGGAATTATTTCTTTTTATCCTTTTATAGTTCATCCCCTCCCCTCACCCAAGTGGTAGATCTAAATTTGATATAGTGTTTATATTGGGAGTATTTGAACCCAGAATGGAGCTACACTTGTGGTTTGTCTATTTTGAGGCCAAATCACAATTCAGAAGAATTATTTCTGCTGAGAGCTGAAGGAAAAGCTCTCCAGGTGAGAGGAGGGCAGAAGCATCCTTTCCCCAAGGTAGAGCTTTGAGCAGAAAAGCTGCAGGAATTCTCCCTGACCCGCCGTGGCCCAGGAAAAGGACCTGCACTGAGAAGAGTCTGGAGCTGATGCTCTTCAAGAAAGAGGCAGGCCCAAGTGAGCCAAACGTCTTCACTCAGCTTCCTTTCGAAAGTGGACGTCTGCCAGAAGAACACTGATCTCATAGCCCCCTCTTGTGGCCTTGAGGTGTCACTGCAGCCTCTTTCCAAGTCGTGAGAGCAGAGGCTTGCATTACAGGATCGTTCCCTTCCTTTGGCAAAGCTCTGTCCCCTGCAGGTGCTGTGGACACTCAGAGCACCCTTGGAGGAAGTTCCCCACCGTGTTCACATCTCTTTTCCCCTGAAGTCCACTATCCAAACTCAAAAAGAGAAATAGTTTCATTTTTGTCCCTAATGAGTCCGAAGGCAAAGTTGTGCTCTGGAACTCAGAATCCAACTGGACATTCAGGAGACAGAGGATACCAGATTTGTTCAAGGACCCTCAAATGAAAGCTAGGTCCCCTAACTCCAAGCCTCCAACTGGTGTCTGACCACTGCTAGATGGCCCCTCAGGGATTGGTTCCATGGTGCCCAGCACTGTCCACCTCCCTTCCTGTAATAGGCATGTCAGCATTTACTTGGCCTTATGTGTAAAGCACAGTGAACTAGACATTGCTGACTCTACTTAATATCCTGCCCATAAAATATATAAATGCAGATGTATTCCTGTCTTGCAGGACTGTTGTGAGGATTAAGAGAGCTTATGGGGAATTCCCTGGTGGTCCAGTGGTTAGGACTCCACGCTTTCACTGTAGGGGGCATGGGTTCGATCCCTTGTCGGGGAACTAAGGATCCCACACGCTGCGTGGCACAGCCAAAAATAAAATATTTTTTTTTAAAAAGAGTTTATAGATAAAGTATCTACCACAATGCCTAGGACACAGTAGGTATTCAATAAAAAGCAGCTACTTTAAAAATTAACGCTACTTTCCTAATAGCTCTGTTTTCTTCTACCACATCTGCCTTCCTGTCCCCTGCTTCCCCCTCCACAATACGTATTTATTCATTCATTTTCTCTCCTCAGTTTCGTTTTCAATTTCTCTATTCTCAGTCTCTCCATTCCTTCTGAGAGTCTCTGGGCGCTCACTGATCTGACTTCCCAGGAACACTTTGCTTGTTTAGAATAACTCTTGGATTTGTCCTGGCACTCTCTGTTTCTTTAATCTGTGGTTCATAATTCCTCAGAAAATAGAAACCACTGGCACTTCCTCTCTGCCTAAGGGCAGGTTAAAAAGTGCGTGAGCACGTTCCCTCCTCTGGTGGGTTCCTGGGAAGCCTAGACCATGACTCAGCTTGGAAATGATGAACATCCAGCCCAGCCAGTGCTCCGTGAGGGAAGGAAGCAGAGATCCGAGCTGCAGAGGCACAGGTGTGCCTTTAGGACAGCGCGGCCCGGTGGTGGTGCCGGGAGCCTTTGTTGTGTGTGGGAATCTTGCCTCCCTGAGCTTGGTGAGCGGCCCTATGGGCCCTGCTGACTGACCGTTTCTCTCCTGCTGCAGACCCACTCCGGATACTTCTCCAGCTTGTACCCCCCTCACCAGTTCGGCCCGTTCCCGCATCATCACTCAGTAAGTGCCCACAGTTCAGCCCCATCTGCCACTCGTCCCTCTCCTGTGGCCGGTGCCGCTCAGTCCTTGGCAGACTGACCAGTGCGTGCTCACGGTGTGCGTGCCGGGTCCCCTGGTTCCCGGCTGTCCTGGGAGTGACACATTGCAGAGCATCAGCACACCAGACCGCCCGGCACTCAAGTGCACTGAGCGGCCCTTCAGCATCCTGCTGGTGCTCACAGATCCCACAGGTGGCTGGAAACTGGTACAGAGGAGCAATCAGCAGGTCAGATTAGGAGGTGGTGTTGGGCTAAAAAACAGAGCCTCCAAAGTTCTTTAATAAAGTTTAGCAAGTGGGCCGTGTCATTCCCACAGACCCCTACAGACAAGAACAGCATGGGCCCCTGGCGGGCTTGCCTGTGTCTCTCTGGGCCGTCCCCTCACAGCCTGTTCAGGGCAGGTTTAATTACACTCTCGTTTTGAACCCAGTCCCCCTCCAGTGAAAATGCCGCTCCTGCCCACTAGGTGGGAGGGCAGCTCTCCATTCCTGCTAACAAAGTGCCTCAGGCCAGGTGTGCTTAAGAGCTACTGATTCCTTGGATGGAGACGCGGGAGAAATACACATCGCATTTGAACTTGACAGAAGGCCCGTGGACAGACAGCTTGCTGTGTCCAGCAAATTCAGAGCTGCTCAGGAGGAGTTTGCACTCTAGTGGTTGTGTAGTTAGTGTGGATCCTGTTCAAGTTCATCCCTCCGGCTTCCCCCCTGCAGCGCCCTAGGCCCCAGAAGAATCCCATGCAGCATCCGGCCATTGCTCCGTTACTGTTGAGTGCCTGAAGGAGCAGCCCCAGTAGGAATGATGTCGTCTGTCTTGTCTTGTCCTGTCCTTCCAGTATCCAGAGCAGGAGATTGTGAATCTCTTCATCCCAACCCAGGCTGTGGGTGCCATCATCGGGAAGAAAGGGGCGCACATTAAACAGCTGGCCAGATTCGCCGGGGCCTCCATCAAGGTAAAGCCGCTCTTGACAGCTGCCCCTATCCCACCCTCTTCCACCCCCATCGCCACCCCATGTCCCTTGTTCCTTCTGTCCATCCCGGGCAATTCTTACACCATCCATAAAATCCTACAGGACCTGGAAAGCCTGCCTTCCACACTATTCCCACGTGCACTCATCTTTTCCTCTCTCACTCCTTTTTTGTTCCACTAACAAATGAATTAGGAAAAAAATAGTAATACGTAAGCCGACCTGGTTCTCTTTGGGCTACCATTGTCCTCAAGATAAAGCAAAGGCTGAGGATTCTCCCAAGTGAAGGGAGTGAGCCTAAGGAGAGCGATAATTTACATTCAACAGTTGTCAGTGCTCTGATGCTTTAGTTAGTCTCCATTTCAGAAACCTTTGAACTTTGAAACAAACGGCTTGAATGGAAAACTCTTTGAAAGGCAGTGATGAAGCCGCAGATAAACAAAAGCCGGTGACATAACCTGAGCCGCGGCCTCCGGGTTGAGGAGAGGGGTTGAGGAGAGAGGTCAGGAAGGAGGGCCCCTGATTCATGCACTGGCCGAGTGCAGACACAGCTGCAGTTACATTCCCACCGCCTGTCTCCTGGAGCACAATGGGAAGAGTCGGCAGAGAAGCTGAAAGGGGAGGATTATTCGACCCTGGTCCTGCTCCAAGCCCAGCTATCAGCGCTGACTCACGGGCAGAATGCTGAGCACGTCCCAAGCCTCGTGAAATGCTGTTGGAAACAAGAGTTCCCGTTGTTACGTAAAATAATTTGCTGCCATGGGACAACCCGGAATTCCGAACAAGAAGTCTCATGACTTGGAGAGAAAGAATGCTTACACTTTCTCCCTAAGAAGAGCTGGAATTTCTCCCACAGCAAGTGTGCTGGAGAAAAAACAAAAACAAAACAATCTGAGAAGTGCAGAACAAGGATTGCAGTGATACCATGAAAGAATTTTATGTAGGTAAATCATTTCCCCTCTCGGTGCTCGTTTAACTCACCTGCAAAGCCCACAGATTGGAGGAGAGCCCGAGGTGGGGGCAGACGGTGGTGGAGCACCCGGGGCCTTTGCACCCGGCAGGCTTGTTGCAGGTGAGACCCCAGCCCAGGTACTGACTGGCTGTGCTGGGCCCGCCCTCTGTGTGGGACAGGTAAGGTATGGACGACCACTGGGCTGGCTGCACGCTGAGGGCCATTCTCGGTGTCCGGTCGTGTGGTCTGAGGTGCGATGCAGCGCAAGGGACAGAATGAGACAATTTCAACTAAAAGGGACTTGAGGGATCGTTTCATCAAATCCTCTCTTTTTCCCCTGAGAAAAGGGAGACTGAGAGAGGGAACGGGAGACGGCCAAGGTACGCAGGTGGCGGGACTGGCTCTTAGATAGCAGTTCTGCCGACTTGTAGGCTACAGAGCACTTCCCAGGACTAATCGCAGCAATAACTCTCCACTTACCATTGCCCATAAGGAACTAGGGCCCAGTGTTTCATTGACATGTCAGTGGCCACAAAGCTAAAGAATGTGAGAACTGAGGTTGGACCGAGCTATCCTATTTTTGGTCCAATGTTTTTTCAACCTGAGTGCTATACCAGAGTCATTCCAGCAAGACTTTGGGAAAGTAGAGAAGGATCAACCCCTTGGGCTTCCCCCACAGCATCCCCGTAGTCCCTCTCTGTCCCAGCAGAGTTGAGTGGTGGCATGACTTCTGTGATGGGCAAAGACAGCCGGGGACAGAATGGGCTGTGGCTCTCTCCAGAGTAGTAGAGAAAAAGAGAGGAAGCCAGGGAAGCCAAACATTGGCAAGAGACATTTCCTACTTTTTAAAATCAATCTGGTTTTTGCTAGATTTCCTTTATCTTGACAGTTCTCTGACAGCATCTGTCTCTAAAGGTGATGATCTCACTAATTCCAGAGAACCACCCCCAATCCTGCTCTACCAGTCTTCAGGGGCTACAACTAGAGGCACATTTGATGCTGCTGGGGCGGGGGGAGAGCTTTACACTAACACGTGGGAGCAGAGTGCTGGAAGGGGGTGGGCTGAGTTGGGATCGGGCGGTGCATGCAAGAGATGTTTCAGTTACAGGCGAGAGCTGAGCCCCCGTCGCCTGCCTTTCCTGCACATCATCCGGCCGACAGCCTTCAGAATGCCACACAAAATTCCTGATCCTTGTTTCAGCCCTGCTCACCCGTGATCTTGGTGGTCACCTCATCTTTCTGCATCCCATTTGCTTCAGTCATAAAGTGGAGTCCTCATTCCAGGTCCTCTCAGGGAGTTTGCCTGGGGAGTGCCATTCCAGAACTGCAGGAGCACACCTGTGGCTCTCAGAGTTCTGGGCTGGGCTGTGAATACCAGTTAGTGGAGAGATGGGGGGCTTTCTTTCAGGATCGGAACAAGGCAACTGTGAGAACTGATTGGGTCAACGTGAATTATGAATTAGCCTTTCAGCCCTTCTTGATTTGGGTGGATAAGAGCTGGGAACCACTGTGTCCATGCTCCTGTCACTCTCTTTTACTCTTGGAAATAAGGAGCAGATTTAATGCCACCTATGGATGTAGAAGTAGAGATGAGGGTTCCCGCCAGGGATCTTAAGGGCCAGTCTGTATGCGGCCTGCTGGAGGGTCTTAGTCCCCTGGACACATCTGTTTTTCGGGTGAGGCTGCTGCCCTGCAGTTGAAGGCTGGCAGGTGGTCATCCCGCAGCAAAGGGAAGACCCCCCCAGGAAGCTCAGTGGTCGGTGACCAGTGTCTCGCGTTCATCCTCGTGCCACTAAGTAGTCAGGGCCAGATCTTCTTTGAAGGTCTCATAGACAAGGTCAGCGCAGGCCTTGGGTCTGTCTTCATGGTAAAGCTGGGACAGCGACACAGGACCCTGAGGCCTGCAGGTGCAGCCTGGCTTAGGACACGTACTGAGAGAAAACTAAAACCCTGTGGAGGTGGAGGTCTTCTTGTGGGAGCCAAGACTGAGACACAGTGGTTCAGAGATGATAACTTCAGACACGCCCCGTCAGTGGTGAATCATGTTCACGCTGAACCAGCTCAGTCTCGGGGATGGGGTCTCTGGGTGGTGTGTAGGACTTTATGAGGTGCATTTGTGTACTGACCTCACTCCTGGCTCATCCCTAAGTGCCTGGTATACTTTTAGCTCATTTAAAAGTGACTTTATGGGAATTCCCTGGTGGTCCGGTGGTTAGGACTCCACGCTTCCATTGCAGGGGGCACAAGTTCCCTGATTAGGGAACTAAGATCCCACAAGCCACGTGGCATGGCCAAAAAAATAAATAAATTTAACTTTAATTATGCTACATTGTATTTATTTTTAAAGCTACCTTAAAAGGTTTTTGAAATAAGGCAGGGTATGCGGGGAAAAAATATGTAAAGAGGATCTAACAAAAAAATGTTCGGTTGTTCCATCTTGAGTTCTGTTAGAAAAGACGTCAGAGTCAGAGTGAGAGCTAGGAGGTTTTGAGCTGGCCAGGTTCAACTGCCATGTTTCATCTGTGGGGAGAGGAGGGGTTTGTAGAGCGCGCACTGGAACCAGGGTGTTCTCATGCTTGCTCTGGTGCCATCGGTTGATTCGTGTGCTACAGAGGAGCTGGTCCTAGTCACACCTGTCACTAACAGCCCTTTCTGCAGGCTGACTCCAACTTAACTCCTCTGTGGACCAGCCCTTCCTCGCTTCTGGGCCCTCGGTGGGCTAGTGGAGCTCCTTGGTGAAAGGAGGCTGGTCACACTGCTGGTGGGGGCAGGGACAGGCAGTAAGTACTAACTTGTTTCCAACTATTCCTGGGTGGCCAGAGACCCAAATTTGATACTGGGCACTACGGTCATAATCTCCTAAGACCCAGAGTGGAAGCAGCAGGGTCAGACAAAGCACCAGGTACAAAGGTGTGAGTCTTATAATCTCTTGCTAGTGGGTGTGCCATCCTCTTAGACAACAAGGAGGAGGAGCTCGGGGAACAGAGCCAAGCAGTAGCATTTCCCTGTTGCTTTGTGAACTGCAGATTGCCCCAGCAGAAGGCCCAGACGTCAGTGAAAGGATGGTCATCATCACCGGCCCACCTGAAGCCCAGTTCAAGGTCAGTGCCAAAAACCCCCTCAGCCCTGTAGCCCTGGATACAGGGCAGCCTGTTAGGGAAGGCTGAGGGCCTTTAGCAGGTGCAGCTGCCCCAGAGCCAGGTTCAGGCTCTTCTTTGGAGGCCCAACCTCCATTTCCCTTCCTTCTATAGTCCCACCCACCCTGTCTTCCCCGCCTCCAGGCTGCTCCCTCTGTGTGGAGCCCTCCTTTCCCTTCTTTCCCCTGGAAAAGTGGACTCTCTGTCAATGCCCAGTTAAGATGGCATCTCTGATCCCATTGGTCGTGGTTTTGAAGATGGGGCATAAACATGGGTGTGAGGGGAAATAGCACAGTTTGTTGGAAGTGTTGGGGGTGGGGGGGCGGTGCACTGTTTTAATTTTTATTTTATATTGGAGTATAGTTCACTTACAATGTTGTGTCAGTTTTAGGTGTACAGCAAAATGATTCAGTTATACATATACATATATCCATTCTTTTTCAGATCCTTTTCCCATATAGTTTAGTACACAGTATTGAGTACAGTTCCTTGTGCTATACAGTAGGTCCTTGTCGACTATTTTATATATAGTAATGTGTATATGTTAATCCCAAACTCCTAATTTATCCCTCCCCCCCATGTTTCCCCTTTGGTAACCATAAGTTTGTTTTCAAAGTCTGTGTCTGTTTCTGTTTTGTAAATAAGTTCATTTGTATCATTTAGATTCCACATATAAATGATATCATGATATTCATCTTTCTCTGTCTGACTTCAGTTAGTATGATAATCTCTAGGTCCATCCATGTTGCTGTAGTGGTATTATTTTATTCTTTTATATGGATGAGTAATATTCAATTGTGTGTGTGTGTGTGTATATATTTATCTTTTGGTTGGAGCATTTAATCCATTTACATTTAAGGTAATTATCAATATGTATGTTCTTATTGCCATTTTGCTAATTGTTTTGTATTTGTTTTTGTAGGTCTTTTTTCTTCCCTTCCTCTTTTTTTTCTTGTGATTTGATGACTATCTTTAATGTTGTGTTTGGAATTGCTCTTTCTTTTGTGTGTGTGTGCTCCTGTTGTAGACTTTTGGCTTGTGGTTACCACAAGGTTTTGATATAGCAGTCTGTGTGTGTGTGTGTGTGTGTGTGTGTGTGTGTGTGTGTGTGTGTATGATTGTTTAAAGTTGCTGGTCTCTTCATTTCAAATGCATTTCCAATATCCTGCATTTGTACTCTCCTCAGGATTGCTGGTTTTGATATCACATTTGTGTGTGGATGATTTCCTACCTTTACTGTATGTTTGCCTTTACCGGTGAGCTTCCCCATTCGTAATTTTCCTGTTTCTAGTTGTGGGCTTTTCTTTTCCACCTAGAGAAGTTCCTTTAGCATTTGTTGTAAAGCTGGTTTGGTGGTGCTGAATTCTCTTAGCTTGTGCTTGTCTGTAAAGCTTTTGATTTCTTCACTGAATCTGAACAAGAGCCTTGGTGGGTAAAGTATTCTTGGTTGTAGTTTTTTCCCCTTTTATCACTTTAAATATATGGTGCCACTCCCTTCTGGCCTGCAGAGTTTCTGCTGAAAAATCAGCTGATAACCTTCTGGGGATTCCCTTGTATGTTATTTGTTGCTTTTCTCTTGTTGCTTTTAATATTTTCCCTTTGTCTTTAATTTTTGTCAGTTTGATTAATATGTCTCAGCATGTTCCTCCTTGGGTTTATCCTGTATGGGATTCTCTGTGCTTCCTGGACTTCAGTGTTTCCTTTCCCATGTTAGGGAAGTTATTGGCTATTATCTTTTCAAATATTTTCTAGGGCCATTTCTCTCTTCTTCTGGAACCGCTGTAATGCAAATGTTGGAGCATTTAATGTTGCCACAGAGGTCTCTTAAATTGTCCTCATTTCTTTTCTTTCTTTTTTCTTTATTCTGTTCTGTGGCAGTGATTTCAACCAGTCTGTCTCCCAGCTCACTTATCTATTCTTCTGCCTCATCTGTTCTGCCTTTGATTCCTTCTAGTGTATTTTTCATTTCAGTTATTGTATTGTTCATCTGTTTGTTCTTTAAATCTTCTAGCTCTTTGTTAAATATTTCTTGTATCTTCTTGGTCTGATTCTTTCTCCAAGATCTTGGATTATCTTTACTATCATTCTTCTGAATTCTTTTTTCAGGGAGATTGCCTATCTCTAATTCACTTAGTTGTTCTTCTGAGATTTTATCTTGTTCCTTCGTCTGGAACATATTTCTCTGTCTCATTTTGTCTGACTTTCTGTGTTTGTGGTCTCCGTTCTGCTGGCTGCCAGATTGTAGTTCTTGCTTCTGTTGTCTGCCTTAACCCCTGGCTGAGGTTGGTCCAGGGGCTTGTGCAGGCTTCCTGGTGGGACGGACTTGTGCTTGCCCGTGGGAGGGTGGAGCTGGGTCTTGTCCCTCTGGTGGGCACAGCCGTGTCAAGGGGTGTGTCTAGAGGTGGCTGTGGGCTCAGGATGACTTTAGGCAGCTGTCAGTGGGTGGGTCTGTATTCCCACCTTGTTGGTTGTTTGGCCTGAGGCGTGCAAGCACTGGAGCCTGCAGGCTGTTGGGTGGGGCCAGGTCTCAGTACCAAGATGGCGACCTCAGGGATGAGGCATACTCACGCTGAGAAGTATTCCGTGGGGCCTCCGCCACCAGTGTCCTTGCCACTGCAGTGGGCCACAGCCAACCCCTGCCTCCCCAGGAGACCCTCCAAGACCCACAGGTAGGTCTGGCCCAGGCTCCTGTGGAGTCACTGCTTTGTCCTGGGTCCCAGTTCACATGAAACCTTGTGTGCACCCTCCAAGAATGGAGTCTCTGATTCCTCTAGTCTTGCAGAGCTCTTGCACTCAAGCCCCACTGGCCTTCAAAGCCAAATGCTCTGGAGGCTCCTCCTCCAGATGCCGGACCCCCAGGCTGAGGAGCCTGGCATGGGGCTCAGAACTCTCACTCCTGTGGGAGAACCTCTACAATATAATTAGCTTCCCGTTTGTGGGTCACCCACCTGGTGGGTATGGGATTTGATTATATCATGAAAGCACCCCTCCTGCCATCTCATTGTGGCTTCTTCTTTGTCTCTGGATGTAGAATATCTTTTTTGATAGGTTCCAGTTTTTTTTGTCAATGGCTCTTCAGCAGTTAGTTGTGATTTTGGTGTTTTCGTGAGAGGTGGTGAGCTCAAGTCCTTCTATTCCACCATCTTGTCTCCTTTCCCCTGCATTGTTTTGTTTTTGCCTTTTCACCCCTAGGAAAATTATAACTTGAGTTTTCTAAAAGTCAGAAACATTTATTTGTAAAAATATAATCTGTATTAAAAATATTTAAAATGTGAGAAAAAAATTAATATGTGTAAATGTTCAAGAATAATCCTTCAACTCATGAATGGATAAACAAAATGTGGTATATCCACATAACAGGATATCATTCAGCCATGGAAAGAGTGAGATTCCGATGCAAGCTGTATCATGGGTGACCTAGAAAACACTACACCAAGTGAAAGAAGGCAGACACAATAGACCACATAATATATATGCCATTTATGTGAAACATCCAGAAAGAGCAAATCCAGAGACAGAAGGGTAGTTTAGTGGTTGCCAGGGACTAGTGCAAGGGAGGAATTGGGACTGTCTGCTAATAGGTATGGGTTTTTATTTGGGGGAATGGGATGAAAATGTTCTGGATAGCAGTGGTGGTTGCACAGCCTAGTGAATATACTAAAGACCACTGGAGTGTACACTTTAAAATGCTGAATTTTAAGTTATGTAAGCTATATCTCAGTTTTTTTACAAGTTCTTTTAGGGACTTCCCCGGCGGTCCAGTTGTTAAGACTCTGCACTTCCACTGCAGGGGGCACGGGTTTGATCCCTGGTTGGGGAACTAAGATCCCACATGACATGCGGTGCAGCCGATAAATAAATAAATAAATAATTTTTAAAAAAAATTCTTTTAAAAAGAACAAAAAGCTTTTGGCTACACTGGCTCTGGAGTTAAACATCAAAGAGCAAATCCCATCAACACCACCCTTGCCTCCATCCTTTAATAACCGGAGGCCTGAACGTATCGTGGTGGGAGGAAGTTAAGAATTCCCTGAACAAATTCATTCAACCAAACATGTATAGTTGCTCAGGATACAGAAATAAGACATGTAGTTCCACCCTGACCCTATACACAGAAAGCTTCCTGTGCGGTCCATGTGCAAACCTGAAGACACGGGAGTGTCTGTGCATGTCTGCAAGGTGCACTCCTTGGGTGTGGCAGGCATGCACCCACTGGGTCTGAGCGAGCTGAGCAGACCCCGGGGAGCATGGGGCTGGGGCTGTACCGTTGCCTGGACTTACTGGTTCCTGTAGCAGTGCTGCTAAAGCAGGTTGACGTGTCTTGCTCTCTCAGGCCCAGGGGCGGATCTTTGGGAAACTGAAAGAAGAAAACTTCTTTAACCCCAAAGAGGAGGTGAAGCTGGAAGCCCACATCCGAGTGCCCTCCTCTACAGCCGGCCGTGTGATCGGCAAGGGTGGCAAAACCGTAAGTGTGCTCTGAGCTGGCTCCGTCTCCTGGCCTGACTTCCCTCAGACCCTCACTGACTCTTCAAGGACAAAAATGTAATTAGCATCATCCAGAGCTGAGGGCCCCAAATCCACAGTGCTGAGCCAGACACCGAAACACCAGGGTCCTGGGTCCAGGAACACTGCATCTAGGCTATGTGCTGGGAAATGAAGACAGGGAGGCTGCCTCCTGCCCCTGTAAACCCACACACATAGCAGCAGGAAGACGATAAGGAGGAGTCCCGCCCAGAGTATACAGACATACCTTGCAGATATTCTGGGTCCCGGTTCCCGACCACTGCAGTGAAGCAAGTCACAGGAATTTTTTTGGTTTCTCCCTTCACAGGTGAATGAACTGCAGAACTTAACCAGTGCAGAAGTCATTGTGCCTCGTGACCAAACGCCAGATGAAAATGAGGAAGTGATTGTCCGAATTATCGGGCATTTCTTTGCCAGCCAGGTACCTGTGCTGTGAGGGTCCAGTCTCTCCTGCTAATCTCTTTGCAAGTCTCTAAGTTCCTGGTGACCTGTCCGGTGGCCCCAGGCCGTGCACACACACCCCCACCCTGACCCCCATGCACAGATGGAACAGGACAGGGGCGACTGTTCCTTGGCTCACCACTGCTCTCCCAGGCCTGCTGGAGGAGCCTGAGGAAGGGTATAGAGCTTTGGAGTCAAGCCAGCACAGTTCAAGCCTCTGAAATGCTGAACTGCGGGCTCTCCTGTTCCCTCGTCCTCCCGCTCAGGCCTCAGTCACAGCCTTCCCCTGCTGGGAGCCATATACCAGGCAAGGGCCACCCTTGGGCCCTGAGGACCAGCTAGCTAGGTGCCAGAATTCCACTCTTATGGGTTAAACGCTCATGTCAGGAGACCCTTGTTTCTCTTTCCTCTGCTTCACTGTGACAACCCCCATTAGGACTCAGGGCCCCACACAGCTGCTTCTCTTCCAGTCAGAAGGGCTAGTGACTCAGAATCACGTGACCTGGTTCTTCTTGATGCTTTTTTGTTGTTGGGGGAGGGGGTTGGGTTTGGGGATAGAGCAGTCCAGTGCCTGTCCCAAAGGAGCAGAGGCAGTCTAAGCCAACACTGCAGGTTTGTCTGAGCGTCAGCCTGCGCTCTCAGTGCCGTGCCTTTGCCAGGACCTGCCACGCTGCTGTGCCCTGCACCCCACCAGCACCCTTTGAGACCACGCCTGGGGCCCTCCCATCCCGGCCCTTCCAGTGTTCCGGGCGTGGGTCTCAATGGCTGGGCTCCTGTAGGTGTTCAGTCTGCAGGGTTTCTCCCTGCAGTGGGAGCAGCAGGGTGGGTGAGGGGATAGGTTTGGGTTCATGTGTTTTCTCCACTTGTTCAGGGTAGAGTGTCTGGCCCGTTTCTCACTTTCTCCCCATCCCATTGACTGTCCATCTTCCCTTGCCACACACCACTGTCTCTGCAGTAACTCTAGGAAGGCAGGGAGGCGGCGAAGCGTTGGACGTTGGAGCATGTGTTAGCTGGGAGGGAGGATGCCGTCTGACCTCTGCAGGTTCCCTAGTCACTAATGCCCTGGTTCTGCTTCCTGGGGTCCCACCCTCTTACCCTCCACCCAGCAGCCTCGGCAGGGTGGGGGGTGTGGGGAACTCTGCCACTTTACTTCCAGGCAGAAAAGGCCTGGAGTCAGGGCCTCAGTAGGTAGATGACACTTTTCTGAGTTTACCACCTCCTTCCCCCAAGTCCCAGCCCTGCTTCCCCACACCCCACTGCTTGTCCTCAGAACTGGGTTCCTTTTCTCCCCTGTCCCCCTCCTCTCCCTTGCTGCAGACTGCACAGCGCAAGATCAGGGAAATTGTACAACAGGTGAAGCAGCAGGAGCAGAAATATCCTCAGGGAGTTGCCTCACAACGCAGCAAGTGAGGCTCCCACAGGCACCAGCAAACAACGGATGAATGTAGCCCTTCCAACACCTGACAGAATGAGACCAAACACAGCCAGCCAGATCGGGAGCAAACCAAAGACCATCCTGAGGAATGAGAAGTCTGCGGAGGCGCCAGGGGCTCTGCAGAGGCCCTGAGAATCCGGGGGGCCAGGGAGGAGGCGGGAGGGCAGCCGTGCCGGGGCCCGGCCTCCCAGCTCCCCCAGGGCCTCTGCAGGCTTCCCAGCCATCCACTTCACCATCCACTCGGGTCTCTCCTAACCCCACCACGCTATCCCTTCTAGTTGAACTAACATAGGTGAATGCGTTCAAATCAAAGCAAAATTCACACCCTTTTCTTTTTGCGGAAAATTGTCTCTGTACATGTATGTACATATTAGAAGGGAAAGATGTTAAGATATGTGGCCTGTGGGTTACACAGGGTGCCTGCGGCGTTAATATATTTTAGAAATAATATATCAGATAACTCAACTAACTCCAATTTTTAATCAGTTATTCTTTTTTCTTTTTAAAGAGAAAGCAGGCTTTTCTAGACTTTAAAGAATAAAGTCGTGCTTTGGGAGTTCTAACGGTTTAGTAAGGAGCTTCAAGGCCACCCACACAAATTTCACCGGGAGGGAAATCTCGTCGAAAGGACACTCACAGCAGTTCTGGATCACCTGTGTATGTCAACAGAAGGGATACCGTCTCTCTGAAGAGGAAACTCTGTCTCTCTTCATCCCTGTCTAGCTCACACACCCATTTCTCTTTGCTTCACAGGTTTTAAACTGGTTTTTGCATACTGCTATATAATTCTCTGTCTCTCTCTGTTTCTCTCTCCCCTACCCCCTCTCTCCTTCCCCGTCCTCTCCATCCCCATTCTTGTTAATTCCCTCATCCCTCTGTCTCAATTCCCATATCTACGCACCCCCCAGGCAAAGCAGTGCTCTGAGTATCACATCACACAAAGGAACAAAAGCGAAACACACAAACCAGCCTCAACTTACACTTGGTTACTCAAAAGAACAAGAGTCAATGGTACTTGTCCTAGCATTTTGGAAGAGGAAAAACAGTAACCCATCAAACCAACCAACCAAACAAAGAAAAATTCCACAAAGAAAGAATGTATTTTGTCTTTTTACATTTTGGTGTATAAGCCATCAATATTCAGCAAAATTCTTTCTTTCTTTTAAAAAAAAATATGGAGGAACATAGCAATTTACACGAGGTCGTTGGCCCAGGGCGTTAAATTTACAGATTTTTTTAACGAGAAAAACACACAAAAAAAAAGCTACCTCAGGTGTTTTTTACCTCAGCACCTTGCTCTTGTGTTTCCCTTAGAGATTTTGTAAAACTGATAGTTGGAGCATTTTTTTATTTTTTTAATAAAAATGAGTTGGAAAAAAAAATACCAGCTGCCAGCCTGGAGAAGGTAACAGTCCAAGTGTGCAACAGCCGTTCTGAATTGTCTTCCGCTAGCCAAGAACCTATATGGCCTTCTTTTGGACAAACCTTGAAAATGTTTATTTAAAAAAAAAAAGTGACAAAGAAAAACAGAGAGAGAATATTGGAGATGTCCTGAATTTCAATAGGGTACGCGCCATTAGGGCTTTTTGCGCTAAAGGATGAACATGTACTGGTTTATGTGAACAAGCCATTTTACCACCAGACTGCAATGCCAGTTTCCTCTACTGCAAACAGTGTTCTGTGACAAAAACAAAAACAAACAAAAAGAAATATATCCAGCTAACAAGATCCTGGTGTCTTGGTCTCTTATTTTACTAAGTATCACCCATCCCAAAGTGTCAGCTGAATTCCACCTCTGAGGGGACTTCAGGGAAATGGGTGGCATATACCGTCAGGACTGGGAAGCTACACTGAGGAGGCTGGCTTCTCCAGGCAGGTCTTTGGGAGAGAAGCTAAACTAGGTCAGTGGTGCTCAGACTGTGCTCCTCAGACCAGCAGCACCAGTATCACCTGGGAACGTGTTAGATATGCAGGTTCTCAGGGTCCACCTTGGGACAGAAATTCTAAGGGTGGAGGGTGGGCCCCTGAGCAGTCTCCGTCAGTGAGCCCTCTGGGTTCACTAGAGGGCTGGATACTGCACAGTAACTAGGTAAGGCCATCCCCTATCTTAAGAAACTTTAAGCCTGGCCAGGGAAGGAGCTTGCTTTTATGTGGGGGGAAGGAAGAGGATAATATGCCTAACAATTTAAGGGAAGAGGTACTTCCTTCACCCCTCCCCAGAAGCCCAATTGTAAGTATGTCAGGAGATGTGGTGAGTAGGCCTGGACATCCCTTCTATCCTGGTTAGTTTCCCTCCAAATTTGCCTCAAGACAATCTCGTTTTCTCCAACATGGAGCTATGGAAAGGAAGAGGTTGCAAATTGGAAGAGGATTCCAGCATAGAGAACTTAAAAACATGAGAAAAAGGATCGATAGAATAGAAATTTAGAGGGGTTTCAACAAAAGAGAGGAAATGATTAGCCCTAGACAGAAGTCATCTTGACAGGTAGCAAGGGTAGAAGAAAACACTGGACTTCTAAGGGAAGCAGGGGAAAATTGATAACCTGGCATCAGCTAGGATGTGAATGACTCGGTGACTGAGTAGACGACAGAGATAGGATGAGGACTTACGGAGTATGAAAGCATTTGGCCTAGTCTTATTCCTGCATCCCTGGGGAAGGACATGGGCAACAGGCATCCCCATGTGAACGATGATGAGGGAAGCCCACAACTGTAGAAATTCAGAGACCAGCCTAAATTGTACATGCATCCAAATCTTTCACTGTCTTAAAGCCTAATGGAAATATCTTTGACCTGCTACCGCTAATGTCTAATACCACTGCTAGCAAATCTCCTGATGTTTACTGTCAGCTGTTGCCACCTTTTATTTCTTCTCTACATTCCCCTTAAGGTGCTGGTGAATTAAAATGAGACTTACCCCATATGCATGTTAATTTTCTATCCTAGCTCACATCAGCCACATAAGTCACCGTCTCTCTAGAAGCCATGAGTGCTCTTAACAGCTCTTGCTCTCACAGAAACAGCCAACATGAGGAGAAACCTCATGGAACAACTATATTCTAACTTGACCTCGATTCTCCTGCGTTCTCTTGTAAAAGCAGGGATCCAAGGTACTTGGTTTGTTCCCATTTTAAGAGCTAACCTAATCTCAGATGTGGCTGACAATAAACAGTGAAGAATATTCCCTTTTGCCTCCAGTAACCTCTAGTGATCAGGGCAAACTCTGAATGAAAAACCAAACTCAAACGGATCCCTGTATCAGTTTATCTGTAATTGGAACAATTCCTAATATGAAAGATGCCCGACTTCTGTGACTCCTGAATGTCCCTGATTCTCGATAGCTACAAAACTGCTTCCAGTCACCCTCACTGAACCTGGCAAAACGTTTTCTCAACTCTTAAGTTCACAGAACAGCAGTACTGGGAAAGGGTTTTCGAGGTCATTTGGTCCACTTTCCTAATATGGAATAATGTCCTCTAAACTCTCTCCAAAGTCTGGCCACCACCCGCCCCCACCCCCGGCGAGGAGAAACGCGGCTCCTAAGGCAGACAGTTCTGTCGTCACACAGTCCAGCCTCCTAGATCTTCCTTCCACTGATCTGAAATCTGCTCACCCCACAACCACCACACACTGAATCTGCTACATGTTACTTAGAACAACTCCCCTAATGTTTGAAGACAGTTGTCTAGTTCTCCCTTTACTCAGTTCCTCCAGTCATCCCTCATCGCTGGGACTTGCTTTCCCTCGGCTGTGAAAAATCATTGTGGTGGAATACACCTCCACCTCCTGCATCCGGCACCTTCAAAACCCCAGTAACTGGCTGTCAGCATGGGAGGCCTTGCTCAGCAAACAGAGCAAGGGCCTGTGAAGGGAACTTAACCAGGGCATAGCTCAGCTTTGCCCTAGGGCAGGCCTGAAGGCAGGGATGGGTGCCTCTTTCCCTGTACCAGATCTCTATCAGTCTCACTTTCTCATCAGGAGAATAAGAAAGCCCAGGCCCAGACGTTTTCTCCCTGGTTGCCTGTACACTAGCTAAATAACCTTGTGCATATCACAGCCTCCTGGAGGCCTGTCTCCTCATCTGTAAAATAAAAGTTTGAACACAATGAAGTCTTTTGATTCTAACTGATGTATAAGAAGGGACTTTCAAGTCAAAAATGGCTTCTGGTTAGCAGCCTTCAATGTTCCTTCTTACAATTTCTCATTAAACATCAAGAAAGAGGACCTACTGGTGCGCAGTGGTTAAGAATCTGCCTGCCAATGCAGGGGACACAGGTTCGAGCCCTGGTCCGGGAAGATCCCACATGCCACAGAGTAACTAAGCCCGTGCGCCACAACTACTGAGTCTGCGCGCCACAACTACTGAAGCCTGCACGCCTAGAGCCCGTGCTCCACAACAAGAGAAGCCACCGCAATGAGAAGCCTGCGCACTGCAAACGAAGAGTAGCGCCCAGCTCACTGCAACTAGAGAAAGCCCACACACAGCAATGAAGACTCAACGCAACCAAAAACAAATTTATATATTAAAAAAAAAGAAAACATCATAGGGCTGGGCCAAGGAGTAGGAAGACCGTGAGCTCACCTTCTCTCATGGGCACAGCAAAATTACAACCATTTACAGAGCAGCTATCAATGAGAAAACCCAGAAGACTAGCAGAAAAGATCTACAACTAAAGATATAAGGAACCAGAAAAAGATGGGTAGGAAGGGTGGAGTTGCAATATTGTCAAGACCCACACCCCTGGGGGGGTAACCTACAAATGGGAAGATAATTACAATTGCAGAGGTTCTCCCCAAGGAGCAAGTGGTCTGAGCCCCACATCAGGCTCCGCAACACAGGGGTGCACTACGAAGATGAGCCCCCAGAACATTTGGCTTTGAAGGCTAGTGAGGCTTACTTTTGGGAGATCCAGAGAGACACTACTCTTAAAGGGTGCACACAAAATCTCACATGCTCTGGGACCCTGTGCAGAAGCAGTAATTTGAAAGGAGCCTGGGTCAGACCGACCTGCTGAACTTGGAAAGTCTCCTGGAGAGGCAGGGAGCAAGTAGAGCTCACCCTGGGGACAAAGACACTGACAGTGGCCATTTTTGAGAGTTCCTTCTACCATGGGGACACTGGTGCTGGCAAGCGCCATTTTGGAATCCTCCCTCTAGCTTGTTAGCCTCGGGACCCAGCCCTACCCCCTCCCACCAGTCTGTAGGCCCAAGTACTGGGTCCCCTCAGGCCAAGCCATGTGGGGACACAGTCCCACCCATGAGCAGCCAGGCTGCCCTAAGACCCCCATAGCCCAGAGCCATCCCTGAAAACAGCTCTGTCCACCAGAGGACCCAGGACCTGAGACACTTAGTACACAGGCACTGCACTCAGGACTTCCAAGACCCTGCAGCCAGAGACCCTGGCAGCCAGCTCTGCCCACCAGTGGGCCAACACCGCAGGACCTCCTGGGCACTGACCCCACCCACCAGTGCATAGACAGCAGGAACAGAACCACCATGCCCCACAGCCTGCCTTGTCAGGACTCAGACAATACACCAGTAGGACAGCACCACCCTCAGGAGCCCCAAGCTCCAGCCCTTTCCATCAGCAGGCCAACATCTCCTTTGGGCACCTTGGGCACCTCAGCCAGAGGCCTGTGGATCCAGCCCCACCCACCAGTGAGCTGGCAATAGCTCTGGGAGCCCCTGGGCTCTGGCCCCATGCATCAGCAGGCCAATACCACCTCTGAGATACCATGCACTATTCAACCAGCCACCCCGGGATCCAGCCCCACACACCAGTGGGCCAGCACCGGCCCTGAGACACCCTAGAACCTACAGTGAGCCATTTCAGGAACTGGCCCCAACCACCAGCAGGCCAACACTATATCCAGGAATGCTAGCTCGCAACCACCCACCCCAGAACCCAGTTCTGCCCAAGAGTGAGCCACCACTAGCCCCAGGGCCCTCCAGGCTTCTGTAGCCAGCCACATGACCTGGCCCTGCCAAACAGTGGCTGGCAGCCTCCACACAAGGCAGACCCTGGCAACCAACCAGACCAGGGGTCAACCACTCCTACCAGACAGCCCACAATAACCAGCCCTCTATAATAAAAGGGCCCACACAGCCCACATAGGTTAGGAGCACATCTAGAGCATATAGTACTGGTGACCAGAGGAGAGTACACTTCTGGGATGCATAGGATGTCTTCTACAAAAGGCCACTTCTCCAAGGTCAGGAAATGTAACCAACCTACCAGACACATAGAAATAAAAACAAACTCAGAAAAGTTAGGTGACACAGGAACATGTTATAAAAGAAGGAACAGGATAAAACCCCAAGAAGAACTAAATGAAGTGGAGGTAGGCAACCTATCAGATAAAGAGTTAAATTTTTACAATCATAAAGATGATCAAAGAACTCAGGAGAAGAATAGATGAACAGAGTGAGAAGTTAGAAATTGCTGGGAATTCCCTGGTGGTCCAGTAGTTAGGCCCTGGTTCAATCCGTGGTCAGGGAACTAAGATCCTGCAAGCTATGTGGCATGGCCGAAAAAAAATAAATTAGAAGTTTTAAACAAAGACTTAGAAAATATAAAGAAGAACCAATCAGAGATGGAGAATACAATAACAAATGACTGAAATGAAAAACACACTAGAAGGAATCAACAGATTAAATGATACAGAGAAATGGATCAATAAGCTGGAAGGCAGAATAGTGGAAATCACTGATGCTGAACAGAAAATAGAGAAAAGAATAAAAGGAAATGAAGTCAGCTTACAAGACCTCTGAGACAATATCAAAATATTATAGGTGGCACCTCCCTGGTGGCACAGTGGTTAAGAATCCACCTGCCAATGCAAGGGACACAGGTTCAAGCCCTGGTCCAGGAAGATCCCACATGCCACGGAGCAACTAAGCCCATGTGCCACAACTACTGAGCCTGCACTCTAGAGCCCACAAGCCACAACTACTGAGCCTGTGTGCAACAACTACCGAGCCTGTGTGCGACAACTGCCAAAGTCCGCACGCCTAGAGCCCGTGCTCCACAACAAGAGAAGCCACTGCAATGAGAAGAAGCCTGTGCACCGCAATGAAGAGTAGCCCTGCTTGCTGCAACTAGAGAGCCCAAGCGCAGCAACAAAGACCCAACACAGACAAAATTTTTTTAAATAAGTAAAATAAATTTATTTAAAAAAAAAAAAAAGTTATAGGTGCCCCAAAAGGAGAAGAGAGAAAGGGGCAGAAAACATATTTGACAACACAATAGCTGAAGACTCCCCAAACCTGGGAAAGGAAACAGACATCCATGCCCAGGAACTACAGAGAGTCCCAAACAGGATCAACCCAAAGAGGACCACACCAAGACACACTATAATTAAAATGCCAAAAATTAAAGATAAAGAGAGAATATTAAAAGCAGCAAGTGAAAAGCAATGAGTTACATGCAAGGGAACTCCCATATGGCTGACTCTTCAGCAGAAACTCTGCAGGCCAGAAGGGAGTGTCATGATATATTTAAAGTAATGAAAGAGAAAAACCTACAACCAAAACTACCCAGCAAGGCTTTCGTTCAGATTTGATGGAGAGATCAAAAGTTTTACAGACAAGCAAAAGCTAAAAGACTTCATAACCACCAGATCAACTTTACAAGAAATGTGAAAGGGACTCTCTACATGAAAAAGAAAAGACCATTAGAAACATGAAAATTATGAAAGGAAGAAAAGCACACTGGTAAAGACAAATATACAGTAATGATAGTAAACCAACCATGTAAAAAGCTAGTAGGAAGGTTAAAAGACAAAAGTAATAAAATCATCTGTATCCACAATAAGAAAGGGATACACAAAACAAAAAAATGTAAAATATGATGCCAAAAACAGTAATCACTAGGTGAGGGGAGTAAACATGCAGGGTTGTTAAAATGCATTTGAAGTTAAGAGATCAGCAACTTAAAATAATCACACATATATAGATGGTTATATATAAATCTCATGGTAACTACAAGTGAAAAATCTGTAATAGGTAAACAAACCCAAAAGAGAAAGGAATCCAAACATAATACTAAAGATAGGGGTTTCCCTGGCAAGGTTAAGGCTCCATGCTTCCAATGCAGGGGATGCGGGTTCGATCCCTGGTCGGGGAACTAAGATCCCACATGCCGTGGGGTGTGGCAAAAAACAAACAAAAAAACCCTCCAAAAAACTAAAGATAGTCATCACATCACAAGGGGGGAAGAGAGCAAAAGAAGAAGAAAGGAAGAAAAGTGAACTACAAAAACAACCCCAAAACAATTAACAAAATGGCAATAAGTATATACTTATCAATAATCACCTTAAATGTAAATGGACTAAATGCTCCAACCAAAAGACACAGTGTGGCTGAACAGATACAAAAATAAGACCCATATATATGTTGCCTATAAGAGACTCACTTCAGATCTAGAGGCACATACAGACTGAAAGTAAGGGGATAAAAAAAAAGATATTCCACGCAAATGGAAATCAAAAGAAAGTCAGGGTAGCAATACTTATACCAGACAAAACAGACTTTAAAACAAAGACTGTAACGATAGACAAAGAAGGACACTACATAATGATCAAGGGATCAATCTAAGAAGAAGATATAACAATTGTAAATATATGCACCCAACATAGGAGGAGTTAAATACGTAAAGCAAATATTAACAGGTACAAAGGGAGAAACTTACAGTAACAACAGTAGGAGACTTTAACACCCCATTTACATCAATGGACAGATCATCCAAACAGAAAATTGGTCTTAAATGACATGTTAGACCAAATGGACTTAATAGATATACATAGAACATTCTATCCAAAAGCAGCAGAATACACATTCTTTTCAAGTGCAACATGGAACATTCCCCAGGACAGATCACCTGCTAGGCTACAAAACAAGCCTCAGTAACCATATCAGGCATTTTTTCCAACACAACATTAAGAAACTAGAAATTAAATACAAGGAAAAAACTGCAAAAAAACCCACAACACATGGAGACTAAACAATACACTACTAAACAACCAACAGATCACTGAAGAAATCTAAGAAATCAAAAAATACCTGGAGACAAATTAAAATGAAAACACAACGCTCCAAAATCAATAGGACACAGCAAGAGCAGTTCTAAGAAAGAAGTTTATAGTGATACAAACCTACCTCAGGAGACAAGAAAACTCTCAAATAAACAACCTAACCTTATACCTAAAGGAACCAGAAAAAGAACAAAGAAAACACAAAGTTAACAGAAGGAAAGAAATCATAAAGGTCAGAGCAGAAATAAATGAAAGAGACCAAAACAAACACCAACAACAAAAAAAACATTTAAAAAAATCAGTGAAACTAAGAGCTGGTTCTCTGAAAAGGTAAAATTGACAAGCCTTAGCCAGACACATCAAGAAAAAAGAGGGCCCAAATCAATAAAATCAGAAATAAAAAAGAAGTTACAACTAACACCACAGAAATACAAAGTACTGCAAATAACTATATACCAATAAAACAAAAAACCTAGAAGAAATGGATAAATTCCTAGAAATGTACACTCTCCCAAGACTGAACCAGGAAGAAGTAGAAAATATGAAGAAACCAATTACCAGTAATGAAGTTGAATCAGTAATTTTAAAACCCCCAACAAACAAAACTACAGGACCAGAGGGCTTCACAGGTGAATTCTACCAAACACTTAAAGAAGCATTAACACCTATCCTTCTGAAACTATTCCAAAAAACTGCACAGAAAAGAACGCTTCCAAATTCATTCTACAAGCCCAGCATCACCATGATACCAAAACCAGACAAAGATATCACAAAAAAGAGAAAATTACAGGCAGATATAACTGATGAACATAGATGCAATAATCCTCAACAAAATATTAGCAAACTAATCCAACAATTCATTAAAAGGATCATATGACATGATTAAGTGGGATTTATGCCAGGGATGCAGGTTCAATATCTGCAAATCAATCAAAATGTGATACACCATATGAACAAACTGAAGCATAGAAGTCCTATGATCATCTCAATAGATGCAGGAAAAGCTTTTGACAAAATTCAACATCCATTTACGATAAGAAAAACTCTCCAGTAAGTGGGTATAGAGGGAACATACCTCAACATAATAAAGGCCATATATGACAAACCTACAGCTAACATCATACTCAACAGTGAAAAGCTGAAAGCATTTCCTCTAAGATCAAGAACAAGACAGGGATGTCCACTCTCATCACTTTTATTCAATATAATATTGGAAGTTTTAGCCACAGCAATCAGACAAGAAAAAGAAATAAAGGAATCCAAACTGGAAAGGAAGAAATAAAACTGTCGCTGTTTGCAAGGACATGCCACTATACATGGAAAATCCTAAAGATGCCACTAAAAAACTACTAGAGCTCATCAATGAATTCAGTAAAGTTGCAGAATACAAAATATTCGGATGCATTTGTATACACTAACAATGAACTATCAGAAACAAATTAAGAAAACAATTCCATTTACCATCACATTTTATTCCTAGAATAAAATGCCTAGGAATAAAACTAACTAAGGAGGTAAAAGACCTGTACTCAGAGAACTTAAGACACTGATGAAAGAAATCAAAGATGACACAAACAGATGGAGAGATATACCATGTTCTTGAATTGGAAGAATCGATATTGTTAAAATGACTATACTACCCAAGGCAATCTTCAGAATCAATGCAGTCCCTATCAAAATACCCACAGCACTGTTCACAGAACAAGCAAATAATTTTAAATTTATATGGAAACCCCAAAAAGGCAAAACAATCTTGAGAAAGAAGAACAGAGCTGGAGGTAACTTGCTCCCTGACTTCAGACTATACACAAAGCTACGGTAATCAAAGCAGTATGGTACTGGCACAAAACCAGCACATAGACCAGTGGAACAGAAAAGAGAGCCCAGAAATAAACCCACACACCTATGGTCAATTAATCTACAACAAAGGAGGCAAGAGTATACAATGGAGAAAAGACAATCTCTTCAATAAATGGTGCTGGGAAAACTGGACAGCTAAATGTAAAAGAACGAAATTAGAACATTTTCTCACACCATATATAAAAATAAACTCAAAATTGATTGAAGACCTAAATGTAAGACTGGAAACCATAAAACTCCCAAAAGAAAACATAGGCAGAACACTCTTTGACATAAATCAGAGCAGTGTTATTTTGGATCTGCCTCCTAAGGCAAAGGAAACAAAAGCAAAAATAAACAAATAGGACCTAATTAAACTTAAAAGCTTTTGCACAGCAAAGGAAACCATCAACAAAACAAAAAAGACACCCTACATAATGGGAGAATATATTTGCTAATGATATGACTGATAAGAGGCTAATATCCAAAATACATAAACAGCTCAAACAACTCACATCAAAAAAACAGATAAGCTGATTAAAAAATGGGCAGAAGACCTGAATAGACACTTCTGCAAAGAAGACATACAGATGGCCAATGGGCACATGAAAAGCTCAACATCAGAGAAATGTGAATCAGAACCATAATGAGATATCACCTCACACCTGTCAGAATGGCTATCATCAAAAAGAACACAAATAACAAATGTTGGTGAGGATGTGGAGAAAAGGGAACCCTCATACTCTATTGCCACGAATGTAAACTGGTGCAACCACTGTGGAAAACAGTATGGAGGTTCCTAAAAGAACTAAAAATAGAACTGCCATATGACCCAGGAACTCCACTCTGGAATAAAAGAGAACATTAATTCAAAAAGATACATACACCACAATGTTCATGGCACTATTTACAATAGCCAAGACATGGAAGCAACCTAAGTCCATCAACAGATAAAGGGATAAAGAAGATGTGACAGACACACACACACACACACACACACAGAGGAATATTACTCAGCCATTTAAAAAAAGAATGAAATTTTGCCGTTTGCAACAACATGGATGGACCTGGAGGGTATCATGCTTAGTGAAGTAAGTCAGAGAAAGACAAATACTCCATGTTATCACTCATATGTGGAATCTAAAAAATAAAACAAATGAATATAACAGATACAGACTGAGATATAAAGAACAAACCAGTGGGGAGAGGGAAGGGGGGGAGAGGGACAAGATAGGGGTAGGGGATTAAGACTTACAAATTACTATGCATAAAATAAATAAGCTACAAGGATATATTGTACAGCACAGGGAATAGCCAATATTTTATATAATAATTTTAAATGGAGTATAATCTATAAAAATTTTAAATCACTGTATTATACACTTGAAACTAATATAATATTGTAAATCAACTATATTTCAATAAAATAAATTTTTAAAAGTCATATTTTTTCCTAGTTGCAGTGCATTTCAGGGTAACCAAATTAGTTGATAAGAAGTTTTTCTTTTATAGACGAATTCAAGGTAATTAACATAGAGAAATGATAGAATTAGAAAATCACCATTTTGTACCTCTTAATAATGGATCATCAATTAAATTTAAAACCAAGAAGAGAAAGATGAATAGGAACTCTGACAGCCTGAATTACAGATCAATCTTAGCACCAGTAAGTGGAACAAGTAGACATTATGCGTCATGTGATACAATACAGTATGACCACTAATGAAGTATCCTTGCCTAATAAATTCAACCTGAATCTGATCAAGCGTCTAGATCAAGCTTACCACTTTACATGAAATACAAGGGATAGAGGAAGTAGTTAAAAACCACCAAGGAGTTGTAAGCCAAATTTAGAAGTGGGATTTTCCGCAGGAACACCCGGTTTCTCTAATAAATAATAGTGCAAGAAAGGAGACTACTGTTGAATAAAAGAGACTCAAGAGATATAATAACCAATGGCAACGTGTACATTTTACTGGATCCCATATTACTGTTCTGAGACTGCTGTGACTACCACAGATTTGATGGACTTAAACGGTAGAAATTTATTCTCTCACAGTTTTGGAGCCAGAAGCCTGAACTCAAGGTGTCATCAGGGCCAGGTTCCCGCTGAAGGCTCTTCCAGCTCTGGTGGCTCCAGGCTTCCTTGGCTTGTGGTAGCATCACTCCAGTCTTGCTTCTGTAGTCTCATTGCCTCTTCCTTTTTTTTTTTTTAAACTCCAAACACAAATTTATAAATTAGAAAGCAACATGGCTTCCCTGGTGGTGCAGTGGTTAAAAGTCCACCTGCCGATGCAGGGAACACGGGTTTGTGCCCTGGTCTGGGAAGATCCCACATGCCGCGGAGCGGCTAGGCCCGTGAGCCATGGCCGCTGAGCCTGCGCGTCCAGAGCCTGTGCTCCACAACGGGAGAGGCCATAACAGTGAGAGGCCCACGTACCGCAAAAAAAAAAAAAAAAAAAATTAGAAAGCAACAAAGCCTGTCCAGCCAATCATTAACACTTGGGTGTCTTTTTCCAGATTTTGTTTATACCTAAAACTGGGTATAAAAATAAACACTGCCTAGGCCCATTTCAACGCCTCCGCCTTATCCATCTCAAAACTGTCTGCTTCTTTCTTATATGGCATGTGATTGCATTTACAGCTGACCCAGACAATCCAGGATAAATTCCTTTTCTCAAGATCTTTAATCACATCTTTTGCCAAAGAAAGTAATACAGGTTCCAAGGATAAGGATGCGGACATATGTTTTGGGGGGCCACCATTCAACCCACTATATATCCTGATTAGAAGAATGTAATAAAACATTTTAATCATCAGGGAAACTTGAATGTGAACTATTAGATGGTACTGGCAAATTCTTACTAATTTTGTTATGTGTAAAAATGACAAAGGCTTTTTTTAAAGTTATTATACGTTAGGGAGACATTCTTAAGTATTCAGGTAGAAAGAGATGTCTGGATTTTGCTTTAATATACTCCAGACTCTCCCCCTCCCATGAAAAAAAGGTGAATCAAGATTAGCCACATTTTAGTATAACTGCTGAAAGGTGGTGATGATTGTTTATGTCTTAAAATTTCCATAATAAAAAGTTTTTTGTAAAGTAGTTAAATAAAGATAAAATTGTCCACTAAAATGAGACATTAAGTCCTTCAGAATGAACTTATCCAGAAGACCTACACATGAAAAATATTATAAAACTTAAATCAATAGAGGTAGAAGTCATCAGCCTGTGCCAGTCAAAATACTAATGGGTGGATTTTTATCTCTGATTTTTAAAAAAATACATGTAACTCTAATTTAGAAATTTTAATTCTAAGAACTTTTCCTAAGAGAATAACTGAAAACACTGCAAGACAGTATGTCTAATAATACTGATTAAATAAATTATGTTATAACCATATGCTGGAACACTACACGGCAATTAAGATGTCAATATTTATTGCCATGAAAATATGTTCAACATAAATTAAGTGGAAAGGGGGTTATATAGTCACATAGTGTGATTCCATATTTGTTAATAACAAAAAAATATATATACTTGCACAAGCGTGCACAACACACACACTTATTAATACACACGTGACAGAGTATATACCAAAGGCTAGGATATATACCAGAATGTTAATGTTAAGAGTTATTAACTCTGGGTGGTGAGTTTACAGAACTCTTATTCTTTAACTTCTATCAGTATTTTATTTTTCTACTATGAACACCTATTACTGATACAATTAAAGAAAAATATAAGTGGCACCACAGACTATGATCACCACATGCCCTTAAGGAGGCAGTGTGTGTGCTTGGCGGGGGGCTGAGATGGGGAGAGGGGATACTTCCCCAATGTATATTTGAAGCATATGCTTCCAAGAGCTCTATGTTGCTTCTCCTGGCACGTGCCAAACTGTATTTCACAAAACAGTTCCACAGGTGTCAACACAGAGGGCTCAACGTCCAAGTTTTTAGACACACTAGGTTAAGACATTAATTTATTACATTTGCCATGCATCCCCAGGAGGAAAAGACATGGTACACACATTCACTGGGCCATAGAACCCTTTGTTTTACATCCTACGTAGAAGTAATAGGACTTCTACTGAACATATTTCATGAAATTCCAATGTAAAAACCTGAAGAACAAGGATTGTTTAACCACATATTTCCATTGAGGGTCTGAAAACTTCTGGCCCGTTTTCCTAGATTTAGATTGATTCATTTCAAAACAACCCCACATTTGTTGTATTTTTGTGGTCTCAAGCATTATAGTTTTGAACATAATTTGCATTTTGCTGTCAGTTCATTTAGAGCAGTGTTTTTCAAACTGGATTTCTATCCATTAGTGGGTTGAGAAATCAATGTGGTGGTCACAACTCACCTTAAAAAAAATTTTGTTTAAAGAAAACTATCAGTGTAGTAAGGATAAGTAACATTTTTTGTAAAACTTTTGTGTCCATATATAATCACATAATATATGCATGTGTGTATTGGTCACAATACATTTATTACTATGAGTTGCAATCAAAAATATTTGAAAGCCACTGAATTAAAGAGATGAATTTATTGATAGATAAAATCAACACCTATTTCAAACACCCAAACTCCTCCTTGTATATACTAGATAAATTAAAAAAAAAAAAATCACCAAAGCAACACAGACACCTAGATCCCCAACTTACAAACAATTACCAAAAATTTGTTTGAATATGGGTACCTAGAGCTTTTCTTAAAGAAACTATCATAAAGAGATTAGGTTCCCAATTAGTTCACGAAAGCCAATTTTTTAAAAAAAATTTTATTTATTTTTTTGGCTGTGCTGCTCGGCTTGTGGGATCTTAGTTCCCCAGCCAGGGATTGAACCCATGCCCTCGGCAGTGAAAGCACAGAGTCCTAACCACTGGACCACCAGGGAATTCCCTCACAAAAGCCAATTTAAACTGTGTAGCTTAACTATAGTACTAAGGTTGTTACAAACTTAAATTTCTCCACCATATTTATTTATTTATATCTGAAGTTCAATATATCTTCAAGGACACATTCTCCCTGCACCCACACCTTGGTCCCAGCACCAAGCAACGCCTCACAGTGCAGGCAAACATCCACCATTCAACATGGCATTCCCCAAGCTGTGCTTAGGAGGAAAAGATCAGAAGTTCTAACAGCCTTAGGTAACTGAGGTAGAATAAGGGGCTCTCCAGACATCTTCCATATGCCCCAAGTCTGTTTCCCTCCCACCGTCCTCCTGGCTCAAAGGTCAAAAATGAGAAAGACATTTGCTCACCAACAGTTGTGGGGTTTTTTTTCTTCTTCATCAATCTTTAGGAGAGACTGCCTACTAAAAAAAGAACAATGGTTCACTCCACCTTTTTTTCAGACCCCCAAACTACTGCAATAGAGATAGGTATCTTTCTCACTGGCTTTAATGTTAATAATTTGCTACTGATAATTAGCAAATTATCAGTAGCTGGCGGCTTTTCTCATAAACTGTTTAGGTATTAAAATTCTATTACCAACAAGTATCTGTACAGAGAAATGTCAGTGCCTACAGAAGCATGGCTGTGTTATCTCCTATTAAATTCAGAAACTCAGGGTTAAGTAGAATAGCATTCTCCAACTTGACTCTCTGTTCTCATCAATTCATTATGTCCTAGAAGATTATTAAGAGCTATCCTGAAGAATCACATTAGTGGAAAGCTCAGTGAATGCTGCTCTAAGAAGCCCCTCCAAATACTTGTAATACAAATACATTAACCCCCAGCATCACTCATTTGGGCTGCCATTCCTAAAAGGATTTGCCCCACATGGAACAAATCTTAACCAAGGTTCTAAATTCTCAGGTGAAACCTACTAGTGCCAAGTGGGAACCAGGCATTCAGTGCATTGCTGACCCAGTAAATCTCTGGCCTTTCTTGGCTGTGCCCGCTGCCTGAACCCAGTACTCACTGGCACAGCTCCAGAAGCCTCAAGAAAGGAACGGAGGCTGCAGGCATGGTTCTCTGTACAGCCTAAGCTTGAGGGAGACTCAGCCCAACTGGCTCACTCTTTAATCATCACCTAAGCACACATCCTCTGGTTTGACCGTCAAGTAGGCCCAGCAGTTTCAATCCTCACCAGAGGCCCCAGGTCTTATACCAAGACTTTTACACATCTCAGGGAAAACTGCCTGCAAGAGTATGCCTCTGTAGGGCTTCCCTGGTGGCGCAGTGGTTAAGAATCCGCCTGCCAATGCAGGGGACACGGGTTCGAGCCCTGGTCCAGCAAAATCCCACATGCCGTGGAGCAACTAAGCCCATGCACCACAACTACTGAGCCTGCGAGCCACAACTACTAAGCCCATGTGCCACAATTACTGAAGCCCGCACGCCTAGAGCCCACGCACTGCAACGAAGAACAGCCCCCGCTCACTGCAACAAAGCCCACACACAGCAACGAAGACCCAATGCAGCTAAAATTAAATAAATAAATTAAAAAAAAAAAAGAGAGTATGCCTCTGCGACCAGAAGCCAGGGCCTCCAGATGGCAGACATGTTGATTCATAGCTAACAGATGCCCAGTTTTTCTGGTTTGACCTCTTACTTTTGTGAACGAGGAGAAGTGTGGGAGGTTTAAGTAGGGAAAGGGTTAGAAATCAGCGTATACTTTTCAGGTTCTGCCAGACAACCTTTTATTACATCAGAAAAGCAACACTAGGCACTAGATCTTGCAAAATATGTTCTGACCAACTCTAAACTTTCTGAAATTAAATATGCATAACCACTGTAAGGTTTTTAATGAACAAAACAGTTAAATACAAACTTTCATAGGCAAAATAGACTACTGTATAACTGGCAACCTCAGAGCCAAGTACTAAATTTTCTTGCACAGGTTTCAGTGGCGGTGGAATGGGGAGATGTAAATACTAATGAGTACAAAACTTAATTTTGGCTTTATATATAGAAAAAAAAACTTTGAGGAAAATAGCTTTAAACTGAATAGTATCTTTTGAAATAAACAGCTCAGGCCAGCCCTTACATATCTGAGGCTTATACTCAACCAGATTTGGGATGAAAATGAAGATTTAGGGTTTACAGTGACTTCAAATCCAGTTTTAAGAGTAGCTAAGTCACCTCATTTCCAGAAAGGGAAGTCTCTTTAGGATGACCACGACACTCTTCTGAAGACACTTGGATAGCTAGAGTTCCTTGGCCACAGTTCCACTTTTCCACGACACGGTGCCAATGCTGTAGTGTGGAACTTCCTCTGAAAGGCAACCAGAGCCCTACACCACAGCGCTTCTCCTGGCATTTTCAAGCCTCAAAAGAAAGAAGACCTCCTGCTTCAAGTTGGCAGTTACTGCTCCAGCTAGAGAAGTTAATTAACTCTTCCGCCCCCCACTGATTTCCCTCCTGATCTTCAGCAGGGGCAGCTTAACATTCCTTTCAGAAATAAATAGTTCAAATGAGAAATTTAGAGTTAACTTCAAAAGAGCAGCAGAAAACAGCCACTGCCCATTATGTTTGCAAATGAGTGAGTGAATGAATACACATGAACACACAGAAAAATCATAGAATAAATCCTGCATTTCCCACATTCACAGGGAAAAAAAAAAAAAATCTTAAAAAAAGTATTAATTAGCGTTTGTTCTTGTGTGGGTTGATAGTCCAGGGCTCTGAGCAGGCATGGCCTTATAAACGGGGTTGCAAGCAGCCCTCCACACACCAAGTCAGGACTAGGGTGCAGAGAGGGGCCTTCATGCACTTCTAACAGCTCAGTACCTGTGAGAGAACAGAGGTGATGCAGGGACTTTTTAACCCACAATGCATGAGGTATATGGAAACGTCCATCTGTGAAAGAACCACCAGCAGCGGGAGGGACTGCGGCAGGGCGTTCTCACAGCAACTGCTGATGAAGGATTTCCCACACCATCTTCTTCCGGAACAGAGGCATCTGGTGCTGCAGAGAATCCACAAGTAACACATACATCACACATGAAAGTGCCCAGCGTCAACAACCTTTAGTTGTAGCGTGTAAATAAAGTAGGATGTCAATGTCCTTTGTGTAAGCCTTGACTTTTCCACATCATGGTACAGACTTACAAAGCCATAAAAAAAGGAGGTTATTTGTATTATTATATATATCATAAGCATTTTTACATGTTAAGGAAAATTAAAGCAGGATGTAGAATTATACAATAGAGTCCAACAACAACTTCATAACAAAAACGTGTACCAAAAAGGGAAATAGCTAAGTGGCAGCACAAAAAGTAACTTTTCTACTTACCTGTATTTCAAAACATTCTAAAATTAACATATTCTACTCTCTTATGAGAAAAACATGAAGTCTATTTAAATAAAGAAAAAAACAAACCTGCAATTACTCTGTGCTATACCAAATGTTGTCCATGGCCAATTCTGTTCAAATAGCAACATCCCCCCTTCAAATCTCATGTGATTAGGTTCAGAGAATAAATAACTCCTTCTTTAGAAGCATCAAAGAATTAGAGGCTTTTCTTAATATATTATTCTGCTTTAACTGATAATCACTACATGGTCCAATTTTCAAAGCAACAACATGCAAGACAAATCCAAAATCACCTGTAACTCTTTTTGATGAAATCAGATACCCTTGAGGAACTCCTGGAGTTTCCTTATAAATAGTTGGATATACCATTTTACTATAAACTAGTGTGAAGAGGCCTAAAAAGTCTTAACACATGGATTCATAAATTATTTTAAATAGCTCAAAACTTGTAGTAAAAAATTACATATTTATTCTTAGTAAAACTGCTGAAGCTAACCAATTTTATTAATTCAGCATGGGAGCCCTAGTTAGTTCACGTTCAAAAGCTTAGAATGGGGTTATTATTAGTCCTACTATTCAATATGTACAATTTGGTAGCTATCAAAATGAGGTCTGTTAAAGCAAACTATTTTTTAAAGGAGGTTGTCCTTGGTTGTAAAAAGACTGAGAATCCACTATTACAAACATAAATACTCAAGAGTTCGCAACGTATTTGAATTTCCACTCAAATGCAGAGCTATGGAGAACCAAAAATAATCAGAACAGAAGGGAAAATCAGCATTCATAGTTACATCTTAGACCTGCAGCTTAAGTTCTCACAAGGTCTGATTTCCCCATGCTGTTACATATTCTGATGTGCCTCCTTCTTTGGCTAAAAATATTAGTAACACTCAAGAACCAGTGAACACTGGAGTTCAGAGATATGCAAATTGCCCCACTGGTCACCAAAGACTAGGATAAACGTGAGAGCAGATACAGTGACAAACCCTGATACTAGCAAGAGTAGGGCTATGGCCAAGGTTTACAGCAATAATAGTAGCACAACTACCATTATTAACAGTTTAATGTGTGCCAGGCACTGGTAACATGCTCTGAGTTTATCTTGTTTAATAACAAGTAAAAGGATGAGGAGGGGTCTCCACTCACCTGAGTAAATGTGATAGGTTTGTCCCTAGAGATATAATCTGCATATTTACAAGTAAACATTCCACAATCACTCCCATTCAACTGTTGAGGAATCTCCTAAAATTACAAAAAAAGAAGAGAGGAAGGGGTGAAATTTCATCAAACTCCTTTGACTTTTTCTAAATATTACTGTGGATAAACAATATTATAAAGGTAAATGTTAAATCTGGTATTACACAAACACACACACGCAAACACAATTAGTCTTTATGTGGCATAAAAACCCAACCCATGACATGGAGTATGTGAGCCTCATGGAAAATGTTTTTTAGAAGGAAAGAGAAAAGCAAAGTGAGAGTTCAATCTCTCAGCTCTCATATAAAGCAAACTGAAAGAAGTTTTATTACCAGGAACAGGAATTCTAGTCAGAATTGTTTCAAAGGCATTCATAAATTTTGAAAATGGCTAAGTGTGGTTCAACCAGAGATATGCTTACAATACAACTAACCTATTTCCATACTGCAGAGTCTGACTTGTCTTCCCTAGCCGGAAAACTAAGACTACTGCTTTGGACCCCCACAGCTGCAAGCAGGAAAGAGAAAAAAGCCTCTTTATAGGGTTTAACCAGTTAGGAAAGCTTGCCATGATGTTCAGTTCTGTCCTGAAAAAAAAACCCACTACTGCTTGCAAGCAGCACTTAAAGGCACCATAAACCAAAGGTGGTGGATTCCAAGCCCAGGTGAAGTAAACTCACATTCCCCAAGCCCGTGTTGCACTAATCTTGGCCAGCCCCTTACACACTTTGGCTGTCAGTTATAAGGGGAGTAAGAGAGTCTAATTCCACTGCTGGAAAACATACTAGATGACAACAACTCAATTTTTATTCAAAAAAATACACATGATTATTGTAAAAAGGAAAAGATTGAAAATGCACACCACCCATACATATGGTAGGTACCTCGAACTTCTCTCCTGAGCCCAGCATCTATCAGAGTGGAAAGAACTATAGACTCCACCACACAAATGAAGAGAATTTGTCTTCTTTATTACATTTCCCATTCCAGAACACAGTTACTCATCCTAACAAACTCTTCTTTTATCTGTGCTTTCCTCAGGAAATCTCAACACTTACTCTTCTAATTATTCAGCTTAGAAATGAAAATGCTTTTGGATAAAGACAGTCAAGCCATTATATAGAGGTTAGGGCTAAAATTGAACTCATGTAGCTTACTTTAAAAAGGAGCCATTAGGGGATTTCCCTGGCGGTCCAGTGGCAAAGATTCCATGCTCCCAATGCAGGGGGCATGGGTTCAAACCCTGGTCCGGGAACTAGATCCCACATGCCGCAACTAAGAGTTCACATGGGCTTCCCTGGTGGCGCAGTGGTTGAGAGTCCGCCTGCCGATGCAGGGGACACGGGTTCGTGCCCCGGTCCGGGAAGATCCCACATGCCGCAGAGCGGCTGGGCTCGTGAGCCGTGGCCGCTGAGCCTGTGCGTCCGGAGCCTGTGCTCCGCAACGGGAGAGGTCACAAGAGTGAGAGGCCCGCGTACCGCAAAAAAAAAAAAAAAAGTTCACATGCTGCAACAAAAGATCCCACTTGCCGCAACTAAAGATCCAGCACGGGGACTTCCGGGAAGATGAAGGAAGAGTAAGACGCGGAGACCACCTTCCTCCCCACAGATACACCAGAAATACATCTATCTACACGTGGAACAACTCCTACAGAACACCTACTGAACACTGGCAGAAGACCTCAGACCTCCCTAAAGTTAAGAAACCCCCCACGTACCTGGGTAGGGCAAAAGAAAAAAGAATAAATAGAGACAAAAGGATAGGGACAGGTCCTGCACCAGCGGGAGGGAGCTGTTTAGGAGGAAAAGTGACCACACACTAGGAAGCCCCTTCGCGGGCGGAGACTGCGGGTGGCGGAGCGGGGGGAGCTTCAGAGCCGCGGAGGAGAGCGCAGCCACAGGGGTGCGAAGGGCAAAGCGGGGAGATTCCAGCACAGAGGATCGGTGCCGACCAGCACTCACCAGCCCGAGAGGCTTGTCTGCTCACCCGCCGGGGCGGGCGGGGCTGCGAGCTGAGGCTCGGGTTTCGGTTTCTGGTCGGAGCGCCGGGAGAGGACTGGGGTTGGCGGCGTGGCGTTAGTGCACCATGGCTAGCCGGGAGGGAGTCCGGGGAAAAGTCTGGACCTGCCGAAGAGGCAAGAGACTTTTTCTTCCCTCTTTATTTCCTGGTGCGCGAGGAGTCGAGATTAAGAACGCTGCTTAAAGGAGCTCCAGAGACGGGCGCGAGCCGCGGCTAAAGGTGCAGACCCCCGAGACAGACATGAGACGCTAAGGCCGCTGCTGGCACCACCAAGAAGCCTGTGTGCGAACACAGGTCACTATCCACACCCCCCTTCCGAGGAGCCTGTGCAGCCCACCACTGCCAGGGTCCCGGGATCCAGGGACAACTCCCCCAGGAGAACGCACGGCACGCCTCAGGCTGGCGCAACGTCACTCCGGCCTCTGCCGCCGCAGGCTCGCCCTGCACGCCGTGCCCCTCCCTACCCCCCCC
>NW_021703767.1:81535546-81594383 GCF_005190385.1 Monodon monoceros
CCCTCCCCCCCCCCCCCACGCCTGATTGAGCCAGAGCCTCTGAATCAGCGGCTCCTTTAACCCCGTCCTGTCTGAGCAAAGAACAGATGCCCTCCGGCGACCTACACGCAGAGGCAGGGCCAAATCCAAAGCTGAGCCCTGGGAGCTGTGAGAACAAAGAAGAGAAAGGGAAATTTCTCCCAGCCGCCTCAGGAGCAGCGGATTAAAGCTCCACAATCAACTTGATGTACCCTGCATCAGTGGAATACATGAATAGACAACGAATCATCCCAAATTGAGGAGGTGGACTTTGAGAGCAAGATTTATTATTCTTTCCCCTTTTCCTTTTTTTGTGTGTATGTGTATGCTTCTGTGTGAGATTTTGTCTGTATAGCTTTGCTTCCACCATTTGTTCCGGGTTCTACCCATCCATTTTTTTGTTTTTTTTCCCTCTTAATAATTATTTTTTTATTTTAAAAACTTCATTATATTTTATCTTACTTTATTTTATTTTACTTTGTCTTCTTTTTTTCCTGCCTTCCCTCCTTCCTTCCTTGCTCCCTCCCTCCCTCCTTTCTTTCTTTCTACTTCTACTAATTCTTTCTTTCTACTTTTTCTCCCTTTTCTTCTGAGCCGTGTGGATAAAAGGCTCTTGGTGCTGCAGCCGGGAGTTAGTGCTGTGCCTCTGAGGTGGGAGAGCCAACTTCAGGACACTGGTCCACAAGACGCCTCCCAGCTGCACATAATATCAAACGGCGAAAATCTCCCAGAGATCTCCATCTCAACACCAACACACAGCTTCACTCAACGACCAGCAAGCTACAGTGCTGGACATCCTATGCCAAACAACTAGCAAGACAGGAACACAACCCCACCCATTAGCAGAGAGGCTGCCCAAAATCATAATAAGTCTACAGACACCCCAAAACAAACCACCAGACGTGGACCTGCCCACCAGAAAGACAAGATCCAGCCTCATCCACCAGAACACAGGCACTAGTACCCTCCACCAGGAAGCCTACACAAACCACTGAACCAACCTTAGCCACTGGGGACAGACACCAAAAACAACAGGAACTACGAACCTTCAGCCTGCAAAAAGGAGACCCCAAACACAGTAAGATAAGCAAAATGAGAAGACAGAAAAATACACAGCAGATGAAGGAGCAAGATAAAACCCACCAGACCTAACAAATGAAGAGGAAATAGGAAGTCTACCTGAAAAAAAATTCAGAATAATGATAGTAAAGATGATCCAAAATCTTGGAAATAGAATGGACAAAATGCAAGAAACAGTTAACAAGGACCTAGAAGAAATAAAGATGAAACAAGCAACGATGAACAACGCCATAAATGAAATTAAAAATACTCTAGATGGGATCAATACCAGAATAACTGAGGCAGAAGAACGGATAAGTGACCTGGAAGATAAAATAGTGGAAATAACTAATGCAGAGCAGAATAAAGAAAAAAGAATGAAAAGAACTGAGGACAGTCTCAGAGACCTCTGGGGGACAACATTAAACGCACCAACATTCGAATTACAGGGGTTCCAGAAGAAGAAGAGAAAAAGAAAGGGACTGAGAAAATATTTGAAGAGATTATAGTGGAAAACTTCCCTAATATGGGAAAGGAAATAGTTAATCAAGTCCAGGAAGCACAGAGAGTCCCATACAGGATAAATCCAAGGAGAAATATGCCAAGACACGTATTAATCAAACTGTCACAAATTAAATACAAAGAAAACATATTAAAAGCAGCAAGGGAAAAACAACAAATAACACACAAGGGAATCCCCATAAGGTTAACAGCTGATCTTTCAGCAGAAACTCTGCAAGCCGGAAGGGAGTGGCAGGACATATTGAAAGTGATGAAGGAGAAAAACCTGCAACCAAGATTACTCTACCCAGCAAGGATCTCATTCAGATTTGATGGAGAAATTAAAACCTTTACAGACAAGCAAAAGCTGAGAGAGTTCAGCACCACCAAACCAGCTCTACAACAACTGCTAAAGGAACTTCTCTAGGCAAGAAACACAAGAGAAGGAAAAGACCTACAATAACGAACCCAAAACAGTTAAGAAAATGGGAATGGGAACATACATATCAATAATTACCTTAAATGTAAATGGACTAAATGCTCCCACCAAAAGACACAGATTGGCTGAATGGATACAAAAACAAGACGCATATATCTGCTGTCTACAAGAGACCCACTTCAGACCTAGAGACACATACAGACTGAAAGTAAGGGGATGGAAAAAGGTATTTCATGCAAATGGAAACCAAAAGAAAGCTGGAGTAGCAATTCTCATATCAGACAAAGTAGACTTTAAAATAAAGACTATTAGAAGAGACAAAGAAGGACACTACATAATGATCAAGGGATCGATCCAAGAAGAAGATATAACAATTGTAAATATTTATGCACCCAACATAAGAGCACCTCAATACATAAGGCAAATACTAACAGCCATAAAAGGGGAAATCAACACTAACACATTCATAGTAGGGGACTTTAACACCCCACTTTCACCCATGGACAGATCATCCAAAATGAAAATAAATAAGGAAACACAAGCTTTAAATGATACATTAAACAAGATGGACTTAATTGATATTTATAGGACATTCCATCCAAAAACAACAGAATACACATTTTTCTCAAGTGCTCATGGAACATTCTCCAGGATAGATCATATCTTGGGTCACAAATCAAGCCTTGGTAAATTTAAGAAAATTGAAATTGTATCAAGTATCTTTTCCGACCACAACGCTATGAGACTAGATATCAATTACAGGAAAAGATCTGTAAAAAATACAAACACATGGAGGCTAAACAATACACTACTTAATAACGAAGTGATCACTGAAGATATCAAAGAGGAAATCAAAAAATACCTAGAAACAAATGACAATGGAGACACGACGACTCAAAAATCTATGGGATGCAGCAAAAGCAGTTCTAAGAGGGAAGTTTATAGTAATACAATCCTACCTTAAGAAACAGGAAACATCTCAAATAAACAACCTAACCTTGCACCTAAAGCAATTAGAGAAAGAAGAACAAAAAAACCCCAAAGTTAGCAGAAGGAAAGAAATCATAAAAATCAGATCAGAAATAAATGAAAAAGAAATGAAGGAAACAATAGCAAAGATCAATAAAACTAAAAGCTGGTTCTTTGAAAGGATAAACAAAATTGATAAACCATTAGCCAGACTCATCAAGAAAAAAAGGGAGAAGACTCAAATTAATAGAATTAGAAATGAAAAAGGAGAAGTAACAACTGACACTGCAGAAATACAAAAGATCATGAGAGAGTACTACAAGCAACTCTATGCCAATAAAATGGACAACCTGGAAGAAATGGACAAATTCTTAGAAAGGCACAACCTGCCAAGACTGAATCAGGAAGAAATAGAAAATATGAACAGACCAATCACAAGCACTGAAATTGAAACTGTGATTAAAAATCTTCCAACAAACAAAAGCCCAGGACCAGATGGCTTCACAGGCGAATTCTATCAAACATTTAGAGAAGAGCTATCACCTATCCTTCTCAAACTCTTCCAAAATATAGCAGAGGGAGGAACACTCCCCAACTCATTCTACGAGGCCACCATCACCCTGATACCAAAATCAGACAAGTATGTCACAAAGAAAGAAAACTACAGGCCAATATCACTGATGAACATAGATGCAAAAATCCTCAACAAAATACTAGCAAACAGAATCCAACAGCACATTAAACGGATCATACACCATGATCAAGTGGGGTTTATTCCAGGAATGCAAGGATTCTTCAGTATATGCAAATCAATCAACGTGATACACCATATTAACAAATTGAAGGAGAAAAACCATATGATCATCTCAATAGATGCAGAGAAAGCTTTTGACAAAATTCAACACCCATTTATGATAAAAACCCTGCAGAAAGTAGGCAAAGAGGGAACTTTCCTCAACATAATAAAGGCCATATATGACAAGCCCACAGCCAACATCATCCTCAATGGTGAAAAACTGAAAGCATTTCCACTAAGATCAGGAACAAGACAAGGTTGCCCACTCTCACCACTCTTATTCAACATAGTTTTGGAAGTTTTAGCCACAGCAATCAGAGAAGAAAAGGAAATAAAAGGAATCCAAATCGGAAAAGAAGAAGTAAAGCTGTCACTATTTGCAGATGACATGATACTATACATAGAGAATCCTAAAGATGCTACCAGAAAACTACTAGAGCTAATCAATGAATTTGGTAAAGTAGCAGGATACAAAATTAATGCACAGAAATCTCTGGCATTCCTATACACTAAGGATGAAAAATCTGAAAGTGAAATCAAGAAAACACTCCCATTTACCATTGCAACAAAAAGAATAAAATATCTAGGAATAAACCTACCTAAGGAGACAAAAAACCTGTATGCAGAAAATTATAAGACACTGATGAAAGAAATTAAAGATGATACAAATAGATGGAGAGATATACCATGTTCTTGGATTGGAAGAATCAACATTGTGAAAATGACTCTACTACCCAGAGCAATCTACAGATTCAATGCAATCCTTATCAAACTACCACTGGCGTTTTTCACAGAACTAGAACAAAACATTTCACAATTTGTATGGAAACACAAAAGACCCCGAATAGCCAAAGCAATCTTGAGAACGAAAAACGGAGCTGGAGGAATCAGGCTCCCTGACTTCAGACTATACTACAAAGCTACAGTAATCAAGACAGTATGGTACTGGCACAAAAACGGAAATATAGATCAATGGAACAGGATAGAAAGCCCAGAGATAAACCCACACACATATGGTCGCCTTATCTTTGATAAAGGAGGCAGGAATGTACAGTGGAGAAAGGACAGCCTCTTCAATAAGTGGTGCTGGGAAAACTGGACAGCTACATGTTAAAGTATGAGATTAGATCACTCCCTAACACCATACACAAAAATAAGCTCAAAATGGATTAAAGACCTAAATGTAAGGCCAGAAACTATCAAACTCTTAGAGGAAAACATAGGCAGAACACTCTATGACATAAATCACAGCAAGGTCCTTTTTGACCCACCTCCTAGAGAAATGGAAATAAAAACAAAAATAAATGGGACCTAATGAAACTTCAAAGCTTTTGCACAACAAAGGAAACCATAAACAAGACCAAAAGACAACCCTCAGAATGGGAGAAAATATTTGCAAATGAAGCAACTGACAAAGGATTAATCTCCAAAATTTATAAGCAGCTCATGCAGCTTAATAACAAAAAAACAAACAACCCAATCCAAAAATGGGCAGAAGACCTAAATAGACATTTCTCCAAAGAAGATATAGACTGCCAACAAACACATGAAAGAATGCTCAACATCATTAATCATTAGAGAAATGCAAATCAAAACTACAACGAGATATCATCTCACACCAGTCAGAATGGCCATCATCAAAAAATCTAGAAACAATAAATGCTGGAGAGGGTGTGGAGAAAAGGGAACCCTCTTACACTGTTGGTGGGAATGTAAATTGATACAGCCACTGTGGAGAACAGTATGGAGGTTCCTTAAAAAACTACAAATAGAACTACCATATGACCCAGCAATCCCACTACTGGGCATATAACCTGAGAAAATCATAATTCAAAAAGAGTCATGTACCAAAATGTTCACTGCAGCTCTATTTACAATAGCCTGGAGATGGAAACAACCTAAGTGCCCATCATCGGATGAATGGATAAAGAAGATGTGGCACATATATACAATGGAATATTACTCAGCCATAAAAAGAAACGAAATTGAGCTATTTGTAATGAGGTGGATAGACCTAGAGTCTGTCATACAGAGTGAAGTAAGTCAGAAAGAGAGAGACAAATACCATATGCTAACACATATATATGGAATTTAAGAAAAATATGTCATGAAGAACCTAGGGGTGAAACAGGAATAAAGACACAGACTTACTAGAGAATGGACTTGAGGATATGGGGAGGGGGAAGGGTAAACTGTGCCAAAAAAAAAAAAAAAAAAAAAAGATCCAGCACGCGGCAATAAAGATCCCACGTGGTGCAACTAAGACCCAATACTGCTCAATAAATAAATAATTTTTTTTTTTTTTTTTAAAGAGAAGGAGCCATTAGGGCTAAAAGATGTATGCTTTTATTTTTTTTCCCCGTACGCGGGTCTCTCACTGTTGTGGCCTCTCCCGCTGCGGAGCACAGGCTCCGGAGGCGCAGGCTCAGCGGCCATGGTTCACGGGCCCAGCCGCTCCGCGGCATGTGGGATCCTCCCGGACCGGGGCACGAACCCGTGTCCCCTGCATCGGCAGGCGGACTCTCAACCACTGCGCCACCAGGGAAGCCCTGCGTTTTTTAATTAATTATTTTTTGGCTGCGTTGGGTCTTTGTTTCTGCAAGCAGGCTTTCTCTAGTTGGAACGAGCAGGTGCTACTCTTCGTTGCAGTGCGCAGCCTTTTCATTGTGGTGCCTTCTCTTGTTGTGGAGCACAGGCTCTAAGTGCTCGGGCTTCAGTAGTTGTGGTGCACGAGCTCAGTAGTTGTGGCTCGCAGGCTCTAGAGTGCAGGCTCAGTAGTTATGGTGCACGGGCTTAGTTGCTCTGCGGCATGTGGGATCTTCCCGGACCAAGGCTCGAACCCGTGTTCCCTGCATTGGCAGGAGGATTCTTAACCACTGCGCCACTAGGGAAGTCCCAGATGTATGCATTTTTAAACCCTGAATGAGATTCAAATCTGGCAAGATCCAAAGCACATTCACAAATAGCACACCTGACTCTTGAGGACTCACAGCATCGGACGCTTAAGATCTAAATATACAAATTTCTCCAGGTAAGTTTTGAACAGGAGCTTTAAAATTTCCATTAATGCCAACCAAGAAAAGTAGCTGGCTTGAATTTATTGTGTTGTGTTTTTTTCTCAATTTTTTGAGACATGCAGATATTTAACATTTATAGTTTAAGAAACAAGATAAAGGCTTAAAAGCAAACAACTTGGTTAAATGAATTTCTGAAGATTTAGAAGTGATCATTCTAACGATGTACACCTCAGGAGAATGCATGCCTACGGATGAGTGAGTAAGGGGAGGAAGGAAGCCAAGTCTAAATAATACGCTACTGACAGGAAATGCAACAAAGTATTTGAAATACAGATGATCACCACTTACATGTGGCTTCATGCTGTAGTGGGTCCACTCTAAAACATTCAGGTCAATATTTCTTTTGGTCTTACTTTCATCCTGTAAATACTGACTGAGAAAACAGCAAAGAAGGAATATACTGATGAATCCCTGTGGAGACTTAGCATTATGACTACAAAGACATCGTGATGTTTAATAGACCTGCCATTCTCAAAGCCATCTCTGTTAGATATTTTTAAATATGATTGTTTTTGGCTTTTTACATTTTATTTTGTGTTTTTTCTGATTACAAAAATTGTATATGGTTATATTTTAAAAATTAAAACATAATATATAAAATGCAAAAGACCCCATAATAAACACTATGGAAATATTTACTATTAATGGTTTGCTGTTTGTTCTTCTAGTTCTCTACTCCACCCCATTTTAAAACACACATTTTATTCTATTAAAAAAAGTACTTCATTCTATAACTTGCTTTTTCTCACTTAAAAATAGATATAAAACAAGACATCTGGCCTGGAGTCTTAAAAAGAAAAGGCACTGCCATGGAAAACAAAAAAAAATGTAGGAGACTATTCTAAACTAAGGGAGACTAAAGAGACATTACTTACATGCATGAACCCTGACTGACTTCCTGGATTAGGAAAAAAAGCTATAAAAGATACCTGACGATATCAGAACATGAATCATATATTACACATTAGTGGTTGTCAACTTTCTTAAGTGTGATAATGGCATTGTGGTTATGTAAGAGAATTTCCTCACTCCTAGGTGATATATACTTAAGTATTGAGAGTGATTTAATTTTATCCAAATCTCCAGAGGGTTATCAAATTTAACACAGGCATCTCAGTTCTCATCCTAACCTACATAAAAGGGAAACCAGTGCTATGCTAGGGCATGCGCTCACAACGGGAGCAGCAATATCACCCCCAGAGAGGTGAAAACTGGTTCTTAGAAGGCAAAAATCTTAGATATTTCAATGGTTTGTAGCCCTTTAAAGCTCAACCCAACAAACAAAAAAAGTCTCTTCCTTAATACTATTTTCTCTTGTCATGGAGAAATTAAATTAAAAAAAAATTTGGAGTGGGGAGGTGATAATGAAAAAAATTGAGAAAAGTTGGACTAGGGGCATCAGGAAAGGGAGGGGGCCTCAGATACCCAAAGAAGCTGAGCTCTTCATATATTAAAAAAGAGAGAGAGAGGGGGGAAAAAAAAGTATGAATGTTATAAAAGTACGGTTTTTTGGTATCCTATTATAAGCAACAGACAAAATTTTGCTGTATGATTCCAATGAAAACATTCTTAAGTATGTGATTATATGTATGTGTATGTGCACACGTATGTATGTATGCACATTTTACATACATCTTAAGCAGAAAGGACTAGAAGGAGATAACTGCTTTATAAACAATTTGGTGTATCTTATGATTTTAAAAAATTTCTTCTCTACATTTTTTATTCAAGATAAACACCCATAAATAAAAAGGATCTTTTACACTAAAACAACATCAAAAAAGAAAGAACTGAATTATTGTTAACTTTTCTTCACATCACTCAACAAGAGTTCCTTACTAAAGTATCCTTATTAAAATTATCCAAGTATCCTTACTAAAATTAAAAACTGGAACCTGCAATTGCTTCCAGTGAGCATAAGTGTTTCAAAATAGACTTATTTCACTGATTTGCTTCCTCTCTGTGAAATTCTTGTCATCACTTTACATAGCTAATAGATGGCTATGCTGTAAAGGCAGGTTTCTAGCAATTACTATTAAAACAGTTACCTACAAACCATGTTTTAACTTAAAAATTACCTCCAGGTTCTATGAGATGAACCAAACCATCATGGAAAGCACAGAGACATCAGTGAGTAGGCTTAAGAATTCAGAGAACTAATGTATCAATCCCAGAGAAATCTAATTCAAATCACAGGATTCTCATCAAATATATTTTACATTATAACATATGACAAACTTGTTTTCAGTGACGCTATTAAATAAGATTTCTCAGTTAAGATCAGATTTGGGGGTTATTTTTAGACAAAAAGATGGATTCAGGTCAAGTTGTGAAAAACTAGGAAGAGAGCTCTCACTACACATTAGACTACCATCCACCAGAGGATGGAAAGAAGAAAGACCACTTAACAAAGGGCACACTGAAGCAACACTGAAGTTTTTAAGCCTTTACTTACAGAAGAATCTCACAGATCCTGTGGCCCTTTTGTCCCATAGAATCCAGATATTTAAGACACTTTTTTCTTAGGTCTATCACCTATAATGGAAAAATGCAACATCCAGAAACAACCATCACAAAAAATGAGAATTTTATTTCTAAAAAGATAAGCATTTAAAAAAATATATGTACCAACATGAATGGATTTCTAAGACACATTTTTCATAAAACATCACAGATGATATGAGCTCCATGTCTATAAAATTATATTTTTCTATTCCTAGAGAAAGGCATAGAAACTTATTCCTTAAAACATTAGTGGTCCTCTCAGAGTGCTGAGACTTTTTTTTTGCCTTTTTCTTTATACCTTTACTACAATAAACCCGTTATCATCTTGTAAACAAAAGTAATAAAATAACCCACGTGTATTAAAATTCCTATTAAAAATCAAAGCTCCTCCACTACAGACTGTCTTGTAGCTTTCTAAGTTGTTCAACTCAAGAACTAAGAAGGGACTCTGCAGAGTATGCCTTTAACATATACTACAGGACTCTCACTAGACAGAAGAGTCGCCTTCATTACCAGCACACTTCATTTTATTGTGCTTTGCAGACACTGCATTTACAAATTGAAGGTCTGTGGCAACCCTGCATTAAGCAAGTCTATCAGCGTCATTTTTCTAACAGTGTTTGCTCACTTCCATGTCTGTGTGCCATATCTTGGTAATTCTTCACATTTCAAACTTTTTCATTATTAATATACTTGTTATGGTGATCTGTGATCAGTGACCGCTGATGCTATTGTGAAAAGATTACAGCTCACTGAAGGCTCAGATGATGGTTAGCATAAAAAGTATTTAGCAATAAGTATTTTTTAGTTAAGGTATGTAGATTGTTTTTTAGATATAGTGTTATTGCAGACTTAATAGACTACAGTGTAGTGTAAACATAACTTTTATATGCACTGGGAAACCAAGAAATTGATGTCACTCTCTTTATTGCGATATTTGCTTTACAGTGGTGGTCTGTAACTGAACCTGCAATATCTCTGAGATATGCCTGCATTTAACAAAACAGTCATTATCCAAACTCCAACAATTAAACCTCTCGACTTACCACCAGGCTCCAATGTACCTTCCGATGAATAGGCACCAGAATAAGTTCCTGTTCAAAGAGATTGACCCCTTTGGTCCATCTTTTCACTGCTTGGTAACCCCCAGACTTTAATTTTGGATAGAAGAAAGTACTGAATGCATAAAGTGCTGGATACCCTTGTTTTTTATTTCTTTCCACCAGGAGATTCATGTAAAAATTAATGACCTGTAATATCAAGAGAGTAAATGTTGGAATATGGCAAGTATATTATCAAAACTAGATTTCTACCTAACTCAATTAGGATGAATTAGAAAATAAGCTGAGGGAAGGGAAGGCACTAAGGAAGGGGATAAAAGGGCTGTCTATGACAGAAGATGGAAAACAAAAACTGATCAGTGCAGGGACTTCCCTGGTGGCGCAGTGGTTAAGAATCCACCTGCCAATGCAGGGGACACGGTTCGATCCCTGGTCTGGGAAGATCCCATAAGCCGCAGAGCAAATAAGCCTGTGTGCCACAACTACTGAGCCTGCATGCCACAACTACTGAAGCCCACGCACCTAGAGCCCATGCTCCGCAACAAGAGAAGCCACCGCAGTGAGAAGCCAGCGCACCGCAACAAAGAGCAGCCCCCGTTCACCGCAACTAGAGAAAGCCCGCACGCAGCAACAAAGACCCAAAGCAGCCAAAAATAAAATAAATAAAATAAAATAAATGTATTTAAAAAAAAATGATTAGTGCAAAACGGGAGGGATTAAGAAGGAATGAGACTGTACTTTTGAGGCATATGAGTAAGAGAGACAAGAGAAAGAACTCAAGGAGAAAGTCTGCAACAATGAAAATGTATATCACACACAAAATATGCAAAAATATTAACTGGAAGTGAATTTTACTATATATAAATTACACCTCAATTAAAAAAAAATTAAATGGAAGGAAATACACCAAAACATTAGTATTTTGTTTATTTTTGAGTTGTGCCACTTTCAAACGATAATGTTTTTCCTTCACTTTTCCTGTATTTTCTAAATTTTCTATAATAAACATATTACATTTATAATGTGAAACAGAAACATTCTAATTTTACAAGAATGTGTTTATATGTCACTAGTTATAGCGGGGAGGAAGGAAGGCAAAGGGAGAAAATGCAGGGGCTGAGCAGCTGGGTAAAGAACCAACTGGGAAATTGGCAAGAACCAAGAGCTAGCTTTAGCTAAATATATAAGGATACAAGATGACAACTGGGCAAATTTTACAGTTATCACTCAAATGAAATAAAGAAAAAAATCACATAGTGTACATACAGTGATCAATATATCCCTTTATTATTGAAAAAATAAACTGGCTCCTATAAGAATTCATCTAAAATAAAGTATCACTTGCTTCCTTCCATTTATCACTTGCACCCAGGATTTATAAAAATCTCACTTAAGACTAGTAAGTGGTGGATGAAACAAAGCACAAATGCAGAAGAGGGAAACATTGCTAATTAAAGGCAGCAAACAATCAGAATTAATCATGTTTTTAAGGTTTAAGATGTTTTTGTTTTAGAAAAACTAAAGCTGCTTTACCAGCCCCTTTTAATTGTGTAGAAACCACTATGGTTACAGACAGAAAATGACTAAGCATAATGATAGTCAAAGGGGGAAAAAAAGACAACTTACTTCATCATTGAGCCAGTGATAGTTCTTCAAGGTCTGGATATCTCCTCGAGTGATTCGTAATTTGAAAGCACTACTTAGGATCTCATCCTGTGGGCCATGGCCTAGAGCATTACTGATTTCCTTTTCCATGTCCTGAATTACAAAGTCCAGAGGTTGCTACTTTAATATGGAACCACTATCAGATACTGAAAGTCTGAGATTGAAAAAAGCTTTTCAGGGCTTCCCTGGTGGTGCAGTGGTTGGGAGTCCGCCTGCCCATTCAGGGGACACGGGTTCGTGCCCCGGTCCGGGAAGATCCCACATGCCGCGGAGCAGCTGGGCCCGTGGGCCATGGACACTGCGCCTGCGCGTCTGGGGCCTGTGCTCCGCGACAGGAGGGGCCGCAACAGTGAGAGGCCCACGTACCGCAAAAAAAAAAAAAAAAAAAAAAAAAAAACTTTTCATCTCTGTAATACCTGACCCTTAAGAAAAATAGATCATCAAAGACCTACTAAATTGAAGTAGGAAAGAATTTCAATTTAGGAGCACAAAGCAATCTTACTACTAATGCTTATAAAAAATGCTAGTTCAATTATTAACTTCTGAAAACAATAATTTGATAATAATATTTAAAGTATACTCTCAATTATCCCACTACCATGTGGGATACATGAGCCAAACATGTACCAGATGCTTGAAGCACACCATTAATCCCTGCTTGTGGGGAAAGTATTATCACCATTTTATAGAAGAGGTAAAGCTCAGAGAATTTTGGTTACATGGTCAAAGTCATATAATGATTAAAAGGCAGAGCCAAGATTTGAACCCAGGAGTGTCTAACTCCTTAGCCTTTGCTCCTTTCACAATACTATAAAAGCATTTTCATACTTTCCTTATCTACCTCCTGAACTTTTATTATAAAACATCAAAGTAATAAAATTAGGAATCAAAGAGATCATTCTATCTACTTTTGACATGAAGAGAGTAAGCAGAAACTAGAAAACTAGGCAGCAGTCTAGCAACTGAGTCCTTATTGAATAGATGGCATCATTCTAAAGAATTACAAAGAGAAATGCATATTTAAGCTATAAGCCTGAATCTATAAACCAAATAGAAGTTATTTCATCCAAATATTTTCAATACTGCTCCCCCCCACTAAACACAATTTTGTAATTTTATGGATCTCTCTCTCTCCACCTGCATGCCCAACATATAGTAAGTGCTCAATAAATATTCACTGAATAGGACTGACTACCACAACAATGGAGGAGTCAAGATGTGGGCTCACCTTTAAAATGAGAATTTTTAACTACCTTCATTTCCTTGTTTTCTATAAGTTTTTACTTACAGAAACGTTTCAAATACAATAATCATTGAACGGGACATTTTAGTGAACCATAATCGCTTAACAAAAACCTCAATGAAGGGGAGTTCCCTGGCAGTCCAGTGGTTGGGACTTGGCGCTTTCACTGCCTGGGCCTGGGTTCGATCCCTGGTTGGGGAACTGGGATCCCACAGGCCATGCATCTCGGCCAAAAATAAACAAATAAAATTAAATGTTTAAAAAAAAAAGAGCTGCAATGAACTTCTTCCTAATGTCAAACCCACACAGTGTAACTCAAAATATTTTAAGTTTAGAAAAAGAATCTACAAAGAACCCATTATATTCCAAGATATGTGACAATCCTGTCTACTCACATTTGCTGAAATTAATCTAATTCCTTAGGCCACTTTCACAGATCACTAATGATCAGTGTAGCCAGTGACTGACCAACCCTTGGGCCTGATTTCCTTCATACATACATTCCCTAGCCTGGAGAAACTCTTCAAAACAAAACATTCACTCAAGTCTTAAATAACTGAGGTTATTTAAAAACATGCCCCTTATTCTGATCAACACAAGAAACAAGAAACAATACCTCTGTAAGTTCAAGAAGATCATCTGTCCTTTTATCCCTCTCTTTGCTTGAGCAATTTTTTTCTTTTGTCTCAAGTATTGACATCTTCCTCCTGAGTAAGCCATTGCTTCCACTGCCCAGGCGCAGTCGGGCTGACACTTCTTCAGATAAGTCAGGTTCCAGCTGGAGTCCCCTCCTCTGATCAAAAAAGTTCCCATATTCTACTGACATGTTTGATACTTGCACATATAAACATACGTAACACATGAAATATAAAACAGCACCATTATCTTGAAAGAAAAGAGAATTAGTATATCCCCAAATGAGTAAAGTAGATTAAGCATATCTGCCTGTCCCTGGAAGAGGGAACAAAAATGGTTCAAGACCTAAGGCTCACAACAGGACACCTCAATTATAAACCATGAAGCAGAACATTTGTTTTCCCTGGAGGTAGCAAGAAAAGTATTTTCAGTTTTCTTATTTCAATTAAAATAATATAGTTAAAAGACATTTTGAAAAGCTTTAAAAAAGCAAAAAATATGACCCATAATCCCACCACTCAAAATAAACCACTTCTATCCTTATACCAAGTAAACTTGTTCTACTTCATCCTTTTAAAAAAGTAATTATATATTATAGAAAAATGCACAAAACATTAATGTGCCGCTTAATTTTTGTAATATTAACACCTATGTAACCACCATTCAGGTCAATAAACAGAATTTTGCCAGCATCCCAGAAACTCTGATAAGAATCTTTCCTTATCGTGACTCTACATAACTGTTAATACTGAGCTTAAGTCATCTGGTAGGCAAATTTATCTAAAATTAGGAAATTTATTTAGAAATAGAGCATTGGACTAGAGCTACACTCTCAACACACGCAGCCAGTGCTCTTTACTCTAGCTAACTGCCAGGTATACTGGTCCTAGGAAACCAGTAGCTGCTGGCCCTTCCACATGGTCCCAGATCGCAAAGCCTTCAGGTTCAGCAAGGATAGAAGCAGGATGTAGTCTTTAGCCAGGTAACAAATACATTAGAGAAGGGAACAATCTAAGACTTAGGACTTAAGATCATGACTTAAGACTATGACTTACCCTTAAGACTAGTTCTTATGAAGATATCAAATGGGAAAAGAGAATCTTGATCAGACTGATACTTAACACAAAGCAGTTCCCTAAACTTTGGTATTTCTATCACCTAAAATATGAAATAATCTAAAACTTCAAGTTTGCATTTAGTTTAGGAATATAATTCTTTTGGATGTGGAGTGCTTAGTAAACACTTTGCCACTATTATTTAAAATGTTGGTATTGCTATGGAGATCATTGGGGCACTTCTTATTCTGATACTTATATAGAAAATGTAAAATCCAATTAAGCAGAAGATTGGTAATATTTTCAAATAAATATGAAATCTTGAATCTGAAAAGTCCCGAACAACTATTTTCCCTAAAGATGTATGGTTTTAAAAAATTCTCCAAAAGAAGCCAGGCAACACAGATAAGGGTTGGGATGGAGGCAAGTTAGTCTCTCTTACAAAGGTCGCGATAGCACAGAGATAAAAATCTTGCAACTCAGAAGAAAGCCAAAGGTGTGTATCCTCAATGCCTGCTGCTTCTTCAAAGAAAACAACGGAATTAGAAATCAAAGTAACGTATATCATATCTTTCTTATTTTTCATGGGCCCAAAATTTTAACATAAGTCAGGTGAAAGAGTAAAAGACATAAAATTTAACTAGGGTTTCTACTTACACCTTCATTTTCTAGTCTGATTCCAAGTGTCTTCTCTGTATCAGAAAGTTTCCCCTTTGAACACCTGAGGAAAAAAAGTGAGAGATTACAGACTGGATGACTGTAATCTGATACATATTAAACTAGCTTCAGAAAGAAGATTTAATAATTGTAAACAAATATTGCCTTGAGTTTATATAGTCCTCTAAACCAAAGGTTAGCAAAATTTTTCTAAAAAGGATCAGATAGTAAATATCTTAGCTTTGCAGGTCTTATGGTTTTTGTCACATCTTCTCAACTTTCATTGTAGTTTAAAAGTGGCCAAAAGTAGTATGTAAATGAATATGACTGTGTCCAATAAAACTTTACTTACAAAAACAGGCAGGTGGACCAGATTTGGTCCATGGGCCATAGTTTACCAAACTCTACTATAAATGAACCAACATCCAAAATCCTAAGGCACACAGAACTGCCTTCACTGTTCATATACTAGAGATGCTGACCACCAGAGACGCCCACCACACCCACGCTCTTATCTAAGCAGTACCTATGCCTCCCAACCTCTAATGCCTAGGGGAGAAGGGCACCCTCCCAAGCTAGGGTGGACATCTGACACGAGCTACCTATGTACCCACATATGCTGACCAGCTACCAGAGCTGAGAAGAGTTCACAATTCCTCAGACATGGTTACTCATAAATATAGTTTATAAAGTAAGAAAATAATATGTCAATAGATGGAGAGATATACCATGTTCTTGGATTGGAATAATCGACATTGTGAAAATGACTCTACTACCCAAAGCAATCTACAGATTCAATGCAATCCCTATAACTACCACTGGCATTTTTCACAGAACTAGACCAAAAAATTTCACAATTTGTATGGAAACACAAAAGACCCCGAATAGCCAAAGCAATCTTGAGAACGAAAAATGGAGCTGGAGGAATCAGGCTCCCTGACTTCAGACTATACTACAAAGCTACAGTAATCAAGACAGTATGGTACTGGCACAAAAACAGAAAGATCAATGGAACAGGATAGAAAGCCCAGAGATAAACCCACGCACATATGGTCACCTCATCTTTGATAAAGGAGGCAGGAATGTACAGTGGAGAAAGGACAGCCTCTTCAATAAGTGGTGCTGGGAAAACTGGACAGGTACATATAAAAGTATGAGATTAGATCACTCCCTAACACCATACACAAAAATAAGCTCAAAATGGATTAAAGACCTAAATGTAAGGCCAGACACTATGAAACTCTTAGAGGAAAACACAGGCAGAACACTCTATGACATAAATCACAGCAAGATCCTTTTTGACCCACCTCCTAGAGAAATGGAAATAAAAACAAAAATAAACAAATGGGACCTAATGAAACTTCAAAGCTTTTGCACAACAAAGGAAACCATAAACAAGACCAAAAGACAATCCTCAGAATGGGAGAAAATATTTGCAAATGAAGCAACTGACAAAGGATTAATTTCCAAAATTTACAAGCAGCTCATGCAGCTCAATAACAAAAAAACAAACAACCCAATCCAAAAATGGGCAGAAGACCTAAATAGACATTTCTCCAAAGAAGATATACAGACTGCCAACAAACACATGAAAGAATGCTCAACATCATTAATCATTAGAGAAATGCAAATCAAAACTACAATGAGATATCATCTCACACCAATCAGAATGGCCATCATCAAAAAATCTAGAAACAATAAATGCTGGAGAGGGTGTGGAGAAAAGGGAACCCTCTTGCACTGCTGGTGGGAATGTGAATTGGTACAGCCACTATGGAGAACAGTATGGAGGTTCCTTAAAAAACTACAAATAGAACTACCATATGACCCAGCAATCCCACTACTGGGCATATACCCTGAGAAAACCATAATTCAAAAAGAGTCATGTACCAAAATGTTCATTGCAGCTCTATTTACAATAGCCCAGAGATGGAAACAACCTAAGTGTCCATCATCAGATGAATGGATAAAGATGTGGCACATATATACAATGGAATATTACTCAGCCATAAAAAGAAACGAAATTGAGCTATTTGTAATGAGGTGGATAGACCTAGAGTCTGTCACACAGAGTGAAGTAAGTCAGAAAGAGAAAGACAAATACCATATGCTAACACATATATATGGAATTTAAGAAAAAAAAAATGTCATGAAGAACCTAGGGGTAAGACAGGAATAAAGACACAGACCTACTAGAGAACGGACTTGAGGATATGGGGAGGGGGAAGGGTGAGCTGTGACAAAGCGAGAGAGAGGCATGGACATATATACACTAACAAACATAAGGTAGATAGCTAGTGGGAAGCAGCCGCATAGCACAGGGAGATCAGCTCGGTGCTTTGTGACCGCCTGGAGGGGTGGGATAGGGAGGGTGGGAGGGAGGGAGATGCAAGAGGGAAGAGATATGGGAACATATGTATATGTATAACTGATTCACTTTTGTTATAAAGCAGAAACGAACACACCATTGTAAAGCAATTATACCCCAATAAAGATGTTAAAAAAAAAAAAGAAAATAATATGTCAAAGAAAACTTAGAATAAACTGAACCATGTACCTCTTTTCACTTCTCACTGAATATAGAGGTCCCCTTGTTTCAACAACTCTATCTGTGAGGATGATAAAAAAAAAAAGAAAAAAAAGCGTTTCCTTTATTAATCAATCATATAGCTGGAATTTCAATTTACGGTTTCCAAAGTATCAAGATATTAATTTACATTGAAATGCTAAAATGGGTTCCAAAGACATTAGCCTCCATACAAATTAAGTTGCTTAAAAACGCATAAATCTCTTTCTCCTTTAAGTATTATCTTTAGTGTAAACTGACTAATAACTGCTCATTTGGTAAGCTATCATTTAGTGTCATTTAGTGAACAGCAAGTGGAGAAATACAAGGAAATTAATATAAGGAATACAAAGAAATTAATTTTAGGCTCACAAAATATACACTACGATATAGAAGCTAGGAATAATGATCAAGAGGTATTTTATAAATTGGCTTTATTTTGAAATAGCATTTTTAATAAACTACTGGTACTGGTAGTACCCCATCAATGCCCTGGGGTCTGATAATGTTTTAAAGTTTGGTACACCATCTTTTACTAGTATGTCATTTTTCAATTTTATATGCACTTGAACTAAGTTCAATATATTAAGACTATTAAGATAGAGCTAAATCTGGGAACTCACATTGTTTTGGAACAAACTGAGTTGTTTTGACTCCATGGCTTTGCTCTTGCCCCCAGCCTTTGGTCTTTAATGTGTCCATCTGACTTCTTTGAGAACTTAGAAACACAAAAAGTGAAGAAGATCAGATACAAAAGGAAAATCTATTATAAGTATTCATTATCTCTCTCTGGTAAGCTTCTCCAAACAGGAGTTATTGATAACCCAGAAACGTCAAATTACAAGAGAAAGGATGCAACATAGCATCATCTGGGACTAGGACAAAAGGAGTCTAATCCTGATTCTAATATTCCAGCCAAGTTACCTAACCTCCATTATAAAAGTGGATGTTCTCAATCCCCAGCACCACCTTGACTGAAAAATCTCAACATGATAACACCCAAGTTAAAAGATGAAAAATTTTAAACGATATACTGAAATGGATCCCAAAACAACACATTAAAAGAACATAAGAAGAAAAAGGACAACAACCAAAAAAACATAATAAGCAAAATAGTTTGAGGATTTTGCTGACATGACAAAACCAATAGTTCATGAAGTATACTGCTGCTTCCAACAGTGGCTAGTCAAAATGGAAAAAAATATGAACATTCTGATTGACTAAACTGAATTTCTTTTTAAATAAATTTCTTTATCTATTTTTTGGCTGTGTTTGGTTTTCGTTGCTGGGCGTGGGCTTTCTCTAGTTGCAGTGAGCAGGGGCTACTCTTCAATGCGGTGCGCAGGCTTTTCATTGCAGTGGCTTCTCTTGTTGCTTCTCTTGTTGCGGAGCACAGGCTCTAGGCACACAGGCTTCAGTAGTTGTGGCACAAGGGCTCAGTAGTTGTGGCTCACGGAGTCTAGAGCACAGGCTCAGTAGTTGTGGCGCACGGGCTTAGTTGCTCCGCGGCATGTGGGATCTTCCCGGACCAGGGCTTGAACCCATGTCCCCTGCATTGGCAGGCAGATTCTTAACCACTATGCCACCAGGGAAGTCCCTGAATTTCTTTTTAAAGTTCACAACCAAAGTGAAAATTCCCAAAGTTAAAATTCTTGTTATTTCTGCATTCAACAAGCTAGACAGTCTCGTGACTTCTTCACCTTCAACTTACTGTTACATAATTTCTGGGACTCCCCTCTGTGTATTCTCACACTGCTTGTTAGAATTATCAAGTAGACCTCAAACCTGAGCTCACATATTTTTTGTCCCCTTGTTTACAGGGAAATAAAAGCCCAGACATCCATTCCTTCTGCCATTCTCATCTGTTTGGTCAACTCAGCACAGTTAATTAACAAGCAGTCTTGTAAGGAAAACTTCTTATGACCTGGGATGAGTTTAATCTTGTCTCTAGAGTGGAAGATTTCCGACTGTGCTAAGATGCATCCACTAGGATGCCTCAGAGACTATGTGTACATGGCAGGGGTGGGGGTGGGGGCTGGGTGGGAGGAGATGAAGGGAGGGAAGAGCCGGGGAGATGAGGGGGAAAAAGAGAGGAAGACAGAGGTCATGAGAAACTTGTGTTGCGGAGGTTGAAAAAACTCTCTGCTCCCTGGGAACCTGACTTCAACCAGTGAATCCACTTTTCTGTGTCAAGAGTTTTATGTAAGAGTTCACCTGAATAAAAGCTAACAGAAAATTCTATTTTGTAAAACCACTGTTCTATATAATCCATCAGTACAGACAAATTACAGGGCTCACTCTCTCAATATTAATCTCTTTTTTCAACAAAGCCCTTCCCACCAATCCCTTCTCCAAAAATAAGGAAAAAGATGTCTGGCAAAGCATTTATCTTGGTAACGCATCTTTACCTATGATGAGTTGAAGTAACAGGAGGAACAGTATTTCCGTGACCACCTTCTTTAAGTCGCTCCAATAACCTTCGGTATTTCTCTCTCTCCTCTTTTTGAACACCCTAAATAAAAGAAAGCATTTAGATAACTACCAGCACATCAAACCTATAATTAAATCATAAACAAAGACTAAGAGGTCAAATGCAGCTCATAGATGTGTTTCATACGCCAGCACAGTATTTTTGTATTTTAGTGTTCTTTTAATTCCTTTAATTACCAACTTTATAAATTAAAAAGAAAAATCCAGTAACATCTGGTCTCTTTTGAAACACTGTATCAACAATCTGGAGCTATGTAAGACTATTTATTCCCTTTGGTCACCTATTCACTCCAGCCCATTTCACTCATTTACATTATCTGCTAGACCTTGATAGCATCTGAGTTTTTGACAGTGAAACTGGGTAAACCACAAAAAACTCAGCAGAAATAATCCACTTGCATATTCAGAACATTCAGCTTCCGAAACAGAACTGGTCTCACCAAAGTCACTAACGACCCTCTATGGCCAGATCCAACGGACACATTTTCAGCTCTTCTGTCAATTGACCTCTCTCTCCAGCATCTCACCCTGCTAACCTCGCCTTGCCTTCCTGGACAATACACTCTCCTGATTTCTTTTTTTTTTTTTAATATTTATTTATTTTCTTTATTTTTTTAGCTGTGTCGGGTCTTAGTTGTGGCACGCGGGATCTTTGATGAGGCACGTGGGATCTTTTGTTGCGGCACGCAAGCTTCTCTCTAGCCCTGGCGTGTGGGCTCTGTTGTCTATAGCACACAGGTGCTCCCATTGAGGCGCACAAGCTCAGTAGTTGTGGTGCATGGGTTTAGTTGCCCCGCAGGATGTGGGTTCTTAGTTCCCCAACCAGGGATTGAACCTGCATCCCCTGCATTGGAAGGCGGATTCTTTACTACTGGACCACCAGGGAAGCCCCTCTCCTAATTTCTTCTTATCTTCTCAGTCTCCACTGAAGATTATTTCTTCTGCCTCCCTGTAAATGTCGATGGTTCTGCCCATTATCTCTTCTCACACTACATACTCTCCCTGAATAATCTCTTCAGCTCCCTTGATTTATCTAACACCAATATGCAGAAGATTCAGCAATGTGTCCCTAACCTTGCCTTCTTCTCAAAACTCCCATATATCCAAAAGTCTACGGGACAGGTCTTCTTGCGTGTTTCACAGGCACTTTAAACAATGTCCATAACTGAAGTCATCACCTTCCCCTAAACACATAGGGTATCCTGGTCAGTGACACATATTTATCCAAGATTGAAATCTGGGACTCAGGCTCTTCCATCTAACCTTATATCACACTTAACCAGTAAGTATGTCCTTGCTAATACTACCTTCTAATGTTTCTAGAATATGGCCTGTGTATACCCCATACATATCTGCTGAGTCCCATCCCTTATTTCTTATCTAGGAGGTACTGAAGCCTACTTTAATACCTCTCCTTAAAATCCCCTCCAGGGCTGCAGTCCATTCCTTTCTCTGCCTACATGCTTGCTGATTACAACAATTAATGTATAAGCTCCTAGAGAACAGGGACCATATTTTATTCAATTCTGAATTGCTGAAAACTGGCACAGCACCTGGGACCCAAATAAACATTTCTTTGATGAACTAAGCCAAGTGGCTCAGAAAACCATCTAGCAAATTGCAACAGGTGATGATCCGGGGGAAATGCCAGAGACAGGAATAGTTCTAAATTCTCCTGGAATAAGTGAAGACTTCAAGAGGGAAGGGAAGATTGTTGATGAAGACATCATGCTAGGTGCCCTAAAAATGGAAGGGAAAAGCAGACATGTACACCATTTACTTCCCTTACTTAGTCACAGTTATTACAGCTTATACAAGAAACAAGTTAGAATAATTCAGGCACCCAAAAAGAAAGAATCTATAATTGTACCTTTTCCTAATATGATTCCTTTTTCTTTCCTTTACCTGAAAATTGACTACATATATACAGAAGAATACATATAAACATTGGAGTCAAATAGGGGCCAGATATAGAAGGGAGACTGGGAAATTTACAGTCCCTGTACACCCATTTATACCTTTTGTATTTTGTACCACAGAACATATACTATTTATCCCCACCCCACCCAAATTCCTAAAATTGCTTTTAAAAGAGATCAGGCTAAAAGGGCTTACCTCCTCCACAGTACAACGGGGACGCCTCAGACCCTTGCCACCCTCTTCAGAAATCATCTCTGTTACAACCTGTTCCTGAGGCTTCCACGTTAAGGAACTCTCCAGATTGCCTTTGCTATGGCGACGGCCACCTGGTCTTCTGTTATAGGCTTCTGAGCTCAAAGTAAAACTGAGAGAAAAAAAAAAGAAAAAGTTATTCCCAAACGGCTTAAATTGCTGGAATTTAAGCTCCAGACAATCCTGTGATTAAGCTGTCTCAGGTTAAGCTTGCTCCTGGCAAATCAGACAACCACCATTCACAAAAATTAGATCTCTAGAGCAGAGGGCACCCCAGAATTCTGCTATGGAATGTCTATTCCCAGTCACCAGGGCTTCCACATGAAAGCCTTTGCCTTTTTCCTCATGCCCAATTTTCCAACTCCAACTCTGGCTTAGCTCGCTATTACACAACATACCCTCCTCTGGTACTACACTTTTCCTTTAGTCATTTGGCACCAATGAAATTAACTATTGGTGTGATTGATTAATTATTGGTGCCACTGTGGGACTGCATCCCACACTAAACTTTAAAGTCCATGAAAACAGAGATTTCATCCTTCCACCACCATATCCTGGTACATGGTCTAAGCCAAAAGGCACTCAATCAGTATCTGCTGAATACTAAATTAATGAATACTATATTAATAAATGCTAAAGAATGCGAAGCCATGAAGCCCTCACCTAGTCACTGTTGCTGGTTGATAGAGCCTGCCTCTCTTGCCATTACCGATAATGGAACAAACTGACATCATACCTCTCTTGATGTGAGGTTTAAGAAAGGACACATCACATATGTAGTATTTTTACCAAAAAATTTGCATAATCTAAAATAAATCATGAGTAAATGTCAGACAAAATTAAGGGATTCTACAAAAGCAATGCTTTGTACTCTTTAAAAATATTCATGCTATTACAGACAAAGAGAGGCTGAGGCGTTGTTCCAGATTAAAGGAGATCAAAGAGACATGAAAATTAAATGTAATACATGATCCTGCCCTGAATTGTGGGCCAGAAAAAAAGAATCTCTATAATAGAGAAATTTAAATAAGATTATATAATAGTACTATATCAATGTTAAATTTTCTGATTTTGGTAATCTGTGATTATGTAAGTGAATGTCCTCATTCTGAGAAATAAACACACTCAAGTACTTATGATTAAAGGGGCATGAGTCTAAGACTTACTCTCAAATGATTCAGAAAAAAAATTATGTACATATAACAGAGAATGATAAAGCAAACTGAAAAAATGATAACAACTGGTGAATCTAGGTCAAATGTATTCACCTACAGAGTTTCAAAATACTGTACATGAAGCAAAAACTGACATAACTGGATGAGAGAAATAGTCAAGTCCACAATTACAGTAGGAAACATCAACACTCTATACTCATCAATCAATAAAAAAGTAGACAGAAAATCAATAAGATCTGTAAAACATTATCAGCAAACTATTAATAACTGACATTTACAGAACACTCCACCCAACAATAGCAGAATACACATTCTTTTCAATGAACATGGAATATCCAGACTGAATATATTCTAGGACATAAACAAATATTAACAAATTTAAAAGGACTGAAATCGTACTAAGTATATTCTCTGACCATAATGAAATTAAACTAGAAATCAGTAACAGAAAGATATCTGGAAAGCCCCAAGTATCTGGAAATTAAACAATATAATTCTACCCTTCTAAATAATCACAGGTTAAAGAGGAGTATGAATGAAGAGTAAAATGAAGAGTATAAGCCTGATTGTAGAATTAACCTTAGTTTCAGCTTAACCAGTTTTCTCAAAATTACATTCAGATTATTGATCTTTTCAGGAATACTACATTAGGTGATGATGTCCTGTTCAGTGCAATGTATCTGGAGGCCAGGATGTGAGTTTGCCTACTGTGGGTGATTTAAACTTTGATCCTTTGGTTAAGGTGGTGTCAGGCAGGTTTCTCCACTCTGAAGTTACTATTTTTCCCTTTATAACTAGTAAGTCATTTGAGGGGAAAAATTCTGAGTTTATGTAAATATTCCATACTTCATCAAACTTTTACTTACTAGTTTTAGCTCAACTGACAATTCCTGTATATATCAGTTATTACTGAGACAGTTAAAAGATGGTGATTTTCTAATTCCATCATTCCTTCTACACTTACTAGCTGGCATTCTACTATAAAGACCTTTTCCTCCCACACTATGTATTTATTTATTAACATGTGTATTCTTGTCTTTATTCATCTGATGCTTAAATTGTCCCCAACTGGCCAATGAAAGCCCCTTCAAGTTTCCTCCTGTGTCATGTTGATAATGTCCCCAGGTTTTTAGGGCTCCTTTAATTGCTGGCACAGGACGTTCCACAATCATTTTTTACTTTATCTCTCCTAATCCTACAATCAGCCATTTAGCCACCTCCAGGGAGCCTTACTTTTTATAGTTAGTGTCTCATTTTCAAACATGAGTGGACAGCCAAGGATTACCAGGTATTTGAATAAGAACTCATAAGAAAGATAAAACCAAAGGGGGAGGAGTAACTCAAAGGAAGCAGACAAAGCAAGGAGGAGAAGAAATTTTAAAATAATTAACAGCTTTAGAGAGATAAGAAAAGATATTGTATCTCTATAATAAGAATGGTTGGAGAAAGATGGTTGGAGAAAGAAAAAGCCATGGGGAATAGGAAGTGGGAGGATGCTTACAACTTAAAAACTATGAAGCAAAAAAAACCCACAAAAGTATACATATATGTTTATCTCAGTGGTAGATTTTTTTAAAAAAAGGGTAAGGACAAAAACAAAAGAGAATATATACAAAAATTAAATTAGATCAATCCATAGGGTCCAATATCCAAGCAACAGAAGTTCCAGAAAGTGAGAACACAGAGAGAAGAAAATTACTAATAAAATAATAACAGTTCATTGTATACATGATTTCTGCACTGTTCTGAATGCACATTATACTTCAAAAAAAAGTTTAGAAGTGAGTGACAATTCTTTTTTAAAAGGTTTTAAAGGGCATTCCCTGGCAGTCCAGTGCTTTCACTGTCGAGGGCCTGGGTTCAACCCCTGGTCGGGGAACTAAGATCCCACAAGCCACATGGTGAGGCCAAAAAAATAAAAATTAAAAATAATTTTAAAAATTAAAGGTTTTCAAAATCAGATTATATAGGCATATGATATATAGGCATATGATAGAAAAAGTAACACACACTTGAGTACGTCTCTCACCAGCTGTATGATATTTGGCAAGTTACTAACCTCAGAGTAGTTACTTAACAAGATTACATAATAGAATAAAAGTGAGAATGCCTAGCAAGAGTGAGGACCTAAAAATTACTAAGTTTCCATTTACAGAAAGGCAGAACTTAACACTTACCCAAAGGAAGGCAGGACTCTGCGTGGCTGATCTCGAGTTACTGTCACTCTGATCTTTGGATAGTCACTTATTCCATTAGGAGATTTATTACCTATTTTTGAAAACCATTTGTAATTGTAAAAGAAAAACAAAAAACACACACAAAAAAACCTGTGAACAGTCTGCATTAGAAAAGAAAATCTGGACTTCCCTGGTGGCACCATGGTTAAGAATCCATCTGCCAATGCAGGGGACACAGGTTGGAGCCCTGGTCCGCGAAGATCCCACATGCTGTGGAGCAGCTAAGCCCGTGTGCCACAACTACAGAGCCTACGCTCTAGAGCCCGTGAGCCACAACTACTGAGGCCTCATGCCACAACTACTGAAGCCCACGCACCCAGAGCCCATGCTCTGCAACAAGAACAGCCACCGAAATGAGAAGCCCACACAGCACAACAAAGAATAGCCCCCACTCGCTGCAACTAGAGAAAGCCTGCTTGCAGCAACAAAGACCCAACACAGCCACAAATAAATTAAATTAAAAAAAAAGAAAATCTGTGAGCAGTCTATACTGTAGAATTAAATATCTTATTTTTTCAAATTCTATTACTTTCTAGCACACATTTTGTAAAAGTTAAAGGAAAAGCTTAGTCTGTCTTTGCTCTCAGGTAAGTAGTAACAATTCATAGGAAAGCTTTACTAGTTTTGCTTGCTGGGGCCAACAAAAGGCATGAAGAACTCAATGATTATAAACTCTGTAATCTAATCAAATTGAGTAAATTTTTCAAATTGTTTCTTCTTCTCAAGAAAACAGAAGTATTTTTAAATGAAAATCTGCTTTGTTACTACATTTCCCTGGAAGCTTCTAATACCTGTGAGATGGTTACTATACCTCAAAAAAGGGTAACAAAATTTTCGTCAGCCACATTATCTGCTGGAGCTACTACAGGGGTTTGGAGTCCCTGAGGACTCCAAAATGCAAAGAGGTGTAAAGCTCAAAGTTTTTTCTTAAGTCAGTAGCAGCAAAACATGAACTGACCTGCATTCATTTGTTTGTAAAACCTGACTTGAATCAATGTTCAATCCTGTTGGGGTTTTTTAAATAATATTCAATAAACAACTGAAAAATGTGGAATTCCCAAACATATCTCCAAGCATTTCCGATTTGAGATTGTGGATTTCTTTATATAAGAAATCTGCCCTAGGAATACCCATGCTTCTCTGACTAGGCTACACAAACCCACAGAAATATAGTGCTGGTACTTCAGGCACAAGATAAATCTACCATCCTCTCTATATGTCAATTTTCTGAACCCACAACTTCTCTAAAAGCTCTTTTTCCCCATTCCTCTCAAACTTTACAAGCTTATCTGTGTGGCAGAGATCACAATCATTTTCAGGACTCTGGCTTCTTCCTATTTTTCCCCACCAGAGCATTTTATATAGTATATATAATAATTACAATTCAATTTCGGGGTCTAAGGATGATATAGAGGTTCCTAATCCACAAAACCATGAGAACTGGGAACCTAAGGTTGCTCCCCCATCAGATGATGTCCCTCAAAGGCAGGGTTTTATGAGTTTGTTATTTTATTATGTTGTTATTTTGCTATTTTGTTATTAAAGGTTTTATTATTCTATTATTTTGTTTTGTTATTTTGCTACTAAAGGTTTTATTATTTTGTTATTCCTGATAACTTAGCACAGTGTCTGACAGAGTAAGCTCTCAGGTAACACTTTTTTTTTTTTCTTTTTAATAAATAAGCCCTGATCTAAGTCACATTAAAGACACTGATAAAGCAAACAGGAAACATAACAGTAAATTCAAAGACAATACTAAAGGGAAGCTATTTGCTTTTTAGAATGGTAGGGAGAATATATCTGTGTTCTCATCTGAAGCCAAATCAGTGTTTTCCTTTCACATTCCCAAAACTCAGAGAACACAGGCAGGAGGAGGTAAGGAAGCAGAAATGTTCTTGACCACCTCACCCAGTTTCAGCATGTTGTTCCAGGATCCGGAATCTGTCAGTTCAGAAGATGAAGAGTTCGAAAATACCTTAAAATCAAAAAGAATCATCTCTGTATTCACTCTTAGAATTTAAATAAGTCTTAATATGAAAAAAAAAATCACTCTATTGGTGATGATTTAGTTACCTCACAGAAGAAACTTCATCAATAAGACCAAAGGTTTAATTTGTGAAGACTCACAAAATGATGTAAAAAGTAACAATTCCAGATTCTTCACACATACTTAAACAAGAAAACCAGATGTAGAGTTGACTCGAACAACAAGGGTCTGACCTCTGTGGATCCAATTAAATGTGGATTTTTTTCAACAGTAAATACTAGTGTACTACATGATTACTGGTTGGGAATCCACGGATGCAGAACCTCAGATATGCAGAACCAAGGATCTGGAAGGCCAACTATGTGAGTTTTTGACTGTGTGGAGAGTTGGGGCCCATAACCCAAGCATTGTTCAGAGGTCAACTGTATTAGTAATTAGGCTCCTTATAAATATTTTTTAAATGTGCAATTTCTTAATCTTTCATTTTTTTGGTCTCTATATCAAGGCTAATTAAGACATGAACATTTCAGAAAGAAGTCATTCTACATATTAATTCCTAAAAAGAGAATATTTCTAAAATTTAACTTTAATGATTAAGTACAAAGACCAGTAGCCCCAGTGAAGCCTTAGCCCCACTGACCTCTCCTGAAGGGACAACATTCCGTGTTCCATTACAAGCAGAAGTCACCATGGGCTTTGTGGTCAGCTGGAATGGGAATCCAAATAAGCTGGCAGCATTGTAGAGACTGTTTTTCACTTGGTGAATAAAGCAACCTAGAAAGTGTAATATAGATTACATATACATATATAGAGTACTTAAACTTTTAGCAAAAAAAAAAAAAAAAAATTATATCTTAGAAAAGGCCTCTCTCAATTTTTATTAGAAGTCCTATCTTCAACCATTGAGAGAAAAAGGTACCTGTAAAAATAATTTTTCTCATATCTGAATAACTGTAATTCCAGCATTAGCATTTTGGGTTTTTTTTTTAGTAAAATATCTAGGAGGTTACAAAAGCATGAAACCATCATTTTAGCAAATCACATACTGATTCACAAAAAAAAGTCCTGAAATGACAGCTTTTAAGCAATGAGTTCCCCAAAATATATACTGTAAAATAAATCTTTTCCAGAGACATAAGGGCATAACTTAGACAACCTGGAACATATAGTTACTAGGCATGGCAGAATTCTAGGAAGCATTACCATTTACTCACTGGTTTGTCCTTACTTCTCAGGCAGGTTAACAATATAGCTGTCCTAAACAACTACTTACTACCTTGGCTATATCCAGGATGGAAATTAGTGAAGTATAAGATATGTGGCTCCTAAACGTCTAAGGAGGAAACAAAGCTATGCCTCTACTGGAGAAGATGTGTTGGAAGATCTCAGACTCACCCCTCCCTGCCACCAAAAATAAAGATTACAAAATAAGTAAGCAAATAAATAAGGGGGAGGGGTAGATTTCAATGCTTTCCCCACTTCCTCCTTTTATCACACTACCCCCTTCTCACTTCCTACACTGCTGATTTGTTTTCTACAATTTCCTTTCTATTTCCTAATTAAGGTTTTCTAAAGCACTAGTTTGAGATAAAAGGGTCATCATCTTAACCATATTTTGCTTTAGAGAAAATTACCCTTAAAGTGAAATGGTGGCTTTTAAACATCAAGCACTCCAGAACATATAAGATATAAAATACTTTCCAGGAAGATAGGGGAATAACTTAAACAACAAGAAAGATGTGCTAGATGCGTAAAGCAGAATCCAATTTGAAATAATCTGTCACTATAGAATAGTTAGAAGTACCAAAATTTGCAAATGCCTTGTTTCTCATTTTAGGAACTGGAGAGAATTCCAGGTTATCCCTCTAATAATGTTGAGGGATATCACTTACATTCTACTGTGCTATAAATGGGAGAAAAAGAACTTTAGGGATTGGTGCTTATCATCCAGAATGGCATCCAGACTCCAAACGGCAGGAAGTACTCGTAATAACATAAATGCGTAATAACATAAGTGCGCACAAAAAGTATTGTGATATTTATTTTCCCATAAGTTTTGTCAAAATCTGAGTATGCCCCAAAATTATGTCAAAAGAGCTCATTGATTAAAAGAAAAAAGCAGGCAGGAAGGCCCACCTCATGTGTAAAATGAAGATGAGACCATCTTATTTTGCTGAGACTAAGTAGATCGCTTCAGATCCCTTTCATCTGTAAGATCATGAGTCTGCAATTCTAAGCTGCTTCTTCTTTTCACTCTTCCTTTTTTTGTCTCCAAAGCAGCCAACAGACTCATACTGTCCAATATAGGAGCCAGTATCCACAGGTAGTTACCTAAGTTTAAATTTAATTAAAATTAAATTCAGTTCCTCAGTTGCACAGCCCCACTTCAGGTGCTCAATAGCCATCATCTCAGAGAGTTCTATTGGCCAGCACTGCTAGAGACCTCTACAAACTCTACCAGGAAGTATTATCTCTGCTACCCACTGCTTCCCCCTTGGCTTAGGTTCCCTTCTATAGTTTCTAGTCAGAAAATCTTAATATACATTTCGTGGAAATCATGAATGGAGAGAACCTTAACATACCAGAATTATTTCAGGAACCTTCTCTAATACCACCATCAAAGTTTTTTGCTTTCTGTTTTTAACCACATACAGCTGTTTATTTATATTTTTCTATAAAATTGACTCACTCTTTTTTGCTAAACAAATGTATTTGTGAAAGGTAACTTTATATTACTACTGTTGATGTAAAGCAACCTTATTTGCCTTACGAAGAAATGAAAACAATATTAAGTTCTAGCTGGGCCTGTTAAAAAAGGGAAAATTAGCATGTATTAGACAAGTTTTAAATACATACTAGCATTAAATCAACATGTTTTCTGCTTAAAATAATCAGAAATGTAAAATAACTGAAAAGGATACAACATTTTTAGTTTATAACATAATTCAGATGATACTTAATGCTATGAATGTTGTATCTCCTAAAATCATTTATTTCTTGAATTGGTATCTATCCTGTGCTTTGGGAAATACTGTCCTAATGAATTCAGTATAAATTCCTGGCATTCAAAGTCCCTCTGTATTTTGAACTCTTTCTTTGGTCAAATTTTTCACTAAGTTCTATTTGCTATTTCCTGAATTACACAATTTCCCATACTGTTCCCTCTGCCTAGAATGCTTTTCCTTCCTATTGCTCTCTGTCGATACCCTATCTATCCTTCAAGACTCATTTCACGTATCAGATCCTTCATCAAATATTTACTGAGACTTTTTTTTTGTGTGTGTGGTACGCGGGCCTCTCACTGCTGCAGCCTCTCCCGTTTAGGAGCACAGGCTCCGGACGCGCAGGCTCAGCGGCCACGGCTCACGGGCCCAGCCGCTCCGCGGCATGCGGGATCCTCCCGGACCGGGTCGCGAACCCGTGTCCCCTGCATCGGCAGGCGGACCCCCAACCACTGCGCCACCAGGGAAGCCCTACTGAGACTCTTAACCAGAAGAAATTGGACAGTATTTTGTTACTACCTTTCTTATATCACTTATCATATCCTCATAGACATTAGTATTATTTATGTACTTGTCTTAAAACCCCCCACTATATAATCATACACCCCCTACAATTTTAAGGTCCTTCAAAATAGAGACCCTGTCATACTCATTTTTGTATTTCCTGTGGAACAGAACACATTGCTCAACAGTAAGACAGGCTCAATAAGCACTCATTGGATTTAAATGAAGTCTTAACACAGACATGTCCACTCTTTACCTCATCTGGAGGTAGATTCAAATTCACATGCATTTTTGAGAAAGCGGAAAATATTACTATAGTATTCCACTGTGCCTTTTCCCTTTACGCTAATCTAGTTTTATTCTCTTCTACAAGCAATGCCCAGCCCTTCAGATATAGGGAAGTAAACAATTTGAGGCAACAGATTACAGTGGTTCACTCAGCTATCCGAACTAGACGACTCAGTTTGAAGTAGTTTTTACAGTGTTTTCTCCCCCAAATTTAAAAAGCACCTTTTCTTTATAGGAAGATTCGGAAATGTGAAATGCACTTTCAACATACAGGCTTATTTATCTGGAAAGATACTTACGTCTCTGCTAACACTGGTTACCTCTAGTGAAGATAACTGAGTAGAAGAGGGACAGGAAAGAGACTTACTTTTCACTGTATGTACTTTTTATCTTTTGAATTTTGTCCACACATAAACTTTTCTTATTTAAAAAACTAACTTTTAAAATTAATATTTAATACCTAATCTCGGTCTTTTGGCTGGTATTTCATCAGTGTCCACTGTAGAAAGCAGAGTGCTGAAAAAAGAGAAAAGAGATATATATGCATATATTCATATACACACATATGCACTCCTACAAGTAAGCTTACTATTCGTGCAACACACCTCCTTCCATTCACTTTGTCATAAAATGAGATCCAACTAACGTTTATGCTATAGTAGGCCTTTATCATTTGAGGATGTAACACTATGGTTTCAACTATATGAGATCCAAAACTCCCTATTACATAATAATCTGTAGTCTGGCTAAAGTACAAACAGGAAACTGGTCAGAAATCACTTAACTAGTAAATGAATATAGGTAAGAGCTTAGGACCATGCTATTCCTTTTCTCTCCAGAAATGATTTAAGAACAAATAATATCCTTTTGAAAGATGACACCCTCCCCAAAGAAAGTCACTTTCTACTTCAGATGGAAGTAGACAATACAAAAAGCCTCAAAAGATAGTTCTCAGCCAGAAAAAGGTGTTATATTTAACTTCATTTTTATCATGGAAACTATATTACAGTGATAACAAAGAATTTGGAAATTCCGGAAATTTTTGGACCTATACCTCAAGAATGTTAAAAGTTCATGGTATAATCATCCTTCTAAAGATGATTATGATCATATTTACAAAAAAAATGAACAGAATAAATCCCAGGAGAATACCATTCAGTTCATAACTTTAAACATCCCAACAAGACTTCCTATCTTCATCTGGACTGAAAAATGGCTTACATTTAAAAGAGTTGTTTTAGATAAAGGATGTGGTAAAGACCAGGAGTTTGACCTACAAGCCACTATTTCCCTGACCAGCAGAGATTCGCAGTAAAAATAAAGGACAGGGGAGAGGAAATTAACATTTCCTTATTCAATAAATATGTACCAAATGCCTATCACGCACCAGCCTCTGCACAAGGCCCTTGGGTCAGAATATACAAACACTACCCTTATATACCCTAAGCATCATTCTAGGTACTTTACCACTTGTTGTCAAATGATCCTTATATCAACCCTACAGAAAGGTAGAAAGAATACGTTAAAACCTTGCCCTCTCTGGAACACATGATGGAATTTAGCTCACAGCCAATTCATCAATGATCTGAATTCTTAGACTCATACATTAAGTAATCATCTTGTTTTCTCAAGCTCCAAGAAACCATCCTCCAATGATCTTGAGGCTTAATAAAAAAAATGAAATTAACACTTGATCATTAAAAGGTGGGAGGTTATGTATAGAATTGGTATGGTACTTTATTCTCTAGATTAATTCTTAGGGAAGGGGGTAGACACTATGAAATGGGACAAACCAACAGGTAAATGCTGAGAACAGCTTTTAGTTTCCCAAAAATTTTAACTGAATTTTAGAGTACAGACTAGTGATCTTTTTAAAGGAATGAAGTACCTACTTTTTTTTTCTCATACACTAATTCTAAAGCACAGAATCACTCTCCCTCCCCAGCAAAACACACACACACACACAGTTTGACAGTTGTTTCAAAACAAGACAGCTGCTGTCTCTTGGTGCTAAGAGAACAGTAAGTGTAATCGAAAGGGCTTTGGGCAAGCTGTGAGTCTCACTTAACTGCACTTATTGCGCACAGATGACATTTGGGAGTGTGCCTTGTAAACAGGAGCCACACAAAGACAGTATTCCTTCAATTTTCAGTTTTCAACCTAAGAGCAGCAAAATATGATACAGCCCCATTTGTTGACAGCAACCAGCTTGGACTCTGACAAGAAAGATCCTAACCATCACCGACCACTAGCTCCTTCCATCACCAGGATTCGCATCTGCACAGCGCGGAGGAGCTACTACGTCACCAGGGCATCCGCGACACGCACCTCTACCGCCTCCGCCCAGCTACCTGTTTCTGCCGAGCGGGGCCTGCCTGCCAGGCCCGGATCAGCGCTATGCCGGCCGAGCCCGGGGTGGGGGAGGGGAACAGCCAGGCCGGCGCTCGGGCCCCTCTCCTCTCACCTGTTCGAGCGCCGCCTCTTGAGGAGGGCCCGGGCAGGAGGCACCGGCCGATCACAGAAACGGAAAATGGTGCCGAGAATCCTAACCAGCCATTTGTACATACCAGGCCCAAGCAGCAGCGGCGGCCGACACACCCCGAGACGCAAACCCCAGAGCTGTCGCCGCCGCTGCCGCCTTCGCCGCCTCGGCCACCAACGCCAAAGCTCAGTCGCCGACTTGTGACGGAGTCCTAGGGCCCACAGATACAACGTCACCTGGGCTACAGGACGCCCCCGCTTGCCACCGCTTCTGACGTCACCTCCTCCCGCCCGACCGGAAAACATCTTCGCCCTCAACCTGCGCAGGCGCAACCTAGGTCCCCACCTCCCGAGCCTAGCAACCAGAACCCCTGCGGGATGGTCCCGGCCCAATCGCTAACGAGATCGCAAGGGCTGTGGGCGGGGTTTTCTCTTCGGCGGAGCCAGTCCTGAGACTGCCCGCGGGACAAGGCACTCGGGCCGCACGTGAGGGTTCTCCACCCGGGAGGGAGCGCTCCCAGCGCTGAAACACAGTAGGTGATCAGTAAATGTTTGAGTGCACCAAATAAAGGTTAGTCAGGTTAATTAACAAACGTTTACCCTGCTAGGCGCCCTTTACTTTTCACATACTTTATGTCTGGTATTTTACACGCAGTCACCTTCATTTCTCCCAGCAACCGCAGGCGATGCGGAGCCTTGTGCCCATTTTTAATAAGGAAATCCAGGCATAGAGCGGTTAAGTAATTGCCTAATGTCAAAAAGCTAGCTAGTGGCACAGCTGGAATTTGAACCACAGTCTGTAACAGCGCCACAGTCCCTCGCCCTTGAAGTCCGTCTACTGGCAGAAACATGATTACAAATTACAAGATAATTGGCTGTAAGTAAACTATACTTCAATTAAATTTTTTAAAAGATAATTGGCTGCTGTGATAAAGGTGGGTAGAAAGTGCAGTAGGAGCCAGAGAAAGGAAAACCGTCGGCTAGGGAAGTTAAGGAAAGGGCACAACTAAAGGAAGGCTTCACAGAAACTTAAGGATGAAAAGCTACCTGTAGCCTACTAGTAGCTACTAGTCCCCCCCTGAGCCGGCAGGGAGTGCTGCTAATTACTCTCCCTCTCTTATCTAGAGGTCCTACTTCAGGTTAATTATCAACAAAAGAAAAGGACCCTCCCTCTTACTAAAGGAAAATCCACTCCCCTGGCCCAACACTCCTGGGAATCCTGAAATGTTTTTATGCCCCACGAATCCATCCCTGAATGCACTTGATCCTTAATCTGTGATTCAGTTAAGGTCAGACTTCTAGATTTGCTTGAACTTCAACACAGGCACTCCCCAGTAAGCCTCATCATTTGCTCAATAGACATTCTTCCTAGATTCTTTCTGCAGTAAGCCACCCACTAGAGCCCCAGAAGAAACAGCTACCCACCTGTGGCTACCACCACACTGGCCTGGGGGGATGGGGGCAGGTCCTAGAGGGTAGAAGCAAATCCTAAGTGTGAACATGGGCTCCTCCCTCAATTCCCTAAAATTTAGCTAACACCTGCCTGTTACAGATAGTTTGGGAATAATAGGAGAATTATTAATATAAAGCTGAGAAGATTCAGAAGTGGTTATTACAAGTACAGCATCTATAGCCCATTGCCTCCCCAAAGGATTCTGGGCCCCTCAAGGTCATCTCTCCACTCTTCTCAACAACTTCTACATGTCACCAACAGAAGATAATTTCCCTTCCACATTTGCGTCTACCCGTTTCAGGCTGGACTTGCAAGTTAACTTAAAAGGAGATTACCATTGGCATTATTATGCAGGGCAGTTCAGCTGTGTCCCAACTGCCCATTCCACTACAGAAGTAAGTCTTTGCTTTTGCCAAACCAAGAAGACCACTCAAGTATTGGGAAGGAATTCTCCAAAACAAAAGAGTGGTCTTCATTAAAACATAAATCAGAAAACTGCAAGCTGCTTTAGTTAGAAGAGCAGCTTCTCCCAGGTTCTGGCCACCAAGATTTAAGAAACTTTGGCATCAACTCTCACAGCAGACTACTATGACACCACAACACAATTTTTTTTTCTTTTCCGGCCTCATTAACAGCACCCTCACATACCCAATACTGAAACAGGTCACCCACCATGAAAAGTGGGAGGGCTTTGGGATTACAAACCTCAGTCCGAATCTCAGGACCTCATCAGCAAACTAACTCTGCCAGCCCCTCTGCACACATACACCACCTCTGTGTCCTCCTAGTTCTCTAGTCACCCTCTGAAATGGAGAAAGAAAGGGGATTCAGCCTTACAGTCGCTTCTGCCTGCGTCTTGTCTGCCAGTTGGTGCCTTCGATGTCCTGTCGTCCACAGTAGAGGCGTGGACCACTGCCCATCCACCGACCAAGGAGTGGGATTATCCTTAACCCCAAATCCACTACTGCCGGAGCCATTCCCAGACTCAGGAACTCTTCACTGGAGGCCCAGAGGAGAATACCAAAATCACACGTAGTAACAAGGATGCTGAGATTTCTGCCCTTGGTTTGGATAACTTGCACCCATGTACCGCCAGAGGAGCACAACCTCATTGCTTCAGTTTTCATAGGGTATCCTAACCGGTTACTCTAATTTTCCAAAAAGACCTCTTCCTCCTCCTCCTGCAGAGATCCTCTCCTTCAAGCCTTTCCATGGCCCCTCCCCCATCTTCCTCAAAACCTACCTCCCCTCCACAGAACAATGAAGACCCAGCCCTCCAATCCATTCTTTAGTCTTGCAAATTTTCCCTTTGCCAGCATTCTCCGAAGTGTTAAAAGATTTCCTACCAATTTCGTTTTTGCTGACCCCTGTCAGAAGAGAGATCTGGGCCATTCGACTGAAGCGGGGTATGAGCCCATAGATGAGGTGTTGTTGATTTGGGCCTAATGTGCCTAAAATCTAACATAATTCACCACCATGAAAATTGACTTCCTTCTGGGGACCAACTCCTCTGGTGCTCAAGAAAAGCGAGCCCTTCTAATAATGTGACTTTGATCTTATTCAGTCTGTCTAATAACTTTGGCCATATTATGCCAAAAGCAAGTACAGCTTTCCGTGTCCTAGATTTTAGTACAAAATTTGCTCACATCAACTACAAATGGCTTGTAGTTGCCTCATGTAGAGAAATAATAGCATCAGGCCCTACCTAAGCCTATTCCCTCATCTGCAAAACATAATTCACCAAACCTGTCTCTCAGATCTGTGGGCACATTAAATGTGTTGATGTATATGAAGGGTCTCCTTCAATGCCCAGCATAGCTAAGTGCTTAATGTTTCTCTTCCCTCTCTTTCCTTCTCACATCTAATAAGTCATTTAACTTGCCAGTTCTGCATCCTATGTTTTCTACAGATCTGCCCGTTCCCCTCTCCAAATGTCACCAAGACTGTTAGCCTTGAGCTCTAATCCTCCCCCTTCAGCTGCAGGGAGGTGTTGTCCTAGTCTTACAGGAAACCACCAGAATAGAAAAACAAGAGCCCACCAAACCAGTTAGAACCAACTATGTCCAAGGTGGTAGAAAACCTGACCTTCAGTAGACCCTCATTATATGCTCATTGTAATACATTTGCATGGTAAATAACACACCTGATAGTTGACAATTGCCACAGGAAGAGCCAGAAGAGCCCATAGAAGGACTGAAAACGGGTGTTGTAAAACTATTGTTGTCCCAGTTCCTAGCATACCACACCTCTGTTCTCAGATAAGTCATAAATATTCCTCCCTCTCCTTTTTTTTTTTTTTTTTTTTTTTTTTTGCTGAGCTGCTCAGCATGCGGGATCTTACTTCCCTGAACAGGGATTGAACCCATGTCCCCTGCAGTGGAAGCATGGAGTCTTAAGCACTGGACCTCCAGAGAAGTCCTCCTCCCTCACTTTACTCAGTTCCCTCCTTTTACCTCGACCCTCCTGTATATATGGTGTCTCAAGCAGGTTGAGAATTTGATTTTCTGTTCTTTTCTTTTTTCAAATAAACATTTTATTTTGGAGTAATTTTAGATTTACAGAAAATACAGACTTCCCTTATACTCTTCACCCATTTGCTCCTACTACATAACTGTTGTACATTTATCAAAGTAAGACAGTAATACTGGCACATTACTATTTTTTTTTTGAATTTTATTTTATTTTTTTATAGAGCAGGTTCTCATTAGTCATCCATTTTACACACATTGGTGTATACATGTCAATCCCAATCGCCCAATTCATCACAACACCACCACCACCCCCCGCCGACTTCCCCGCTTGGTGTCCATACGTTTGTTCTCTACATCTGTGTCTCAGTTTCTGCCCTGCAAACCTGTTCATCTGTACCATTTTTCTAGGTTCCACATATATGTGTTAATACATGATATTTGTTTTTCTCTTTCTGACATATTTCACTCTGTATGACAGTCTCTAGATGCATCCACGTCTCTACAAATGACCCAGTTTCATTCCTTTTTATGGCTGAGTAATATTCTATTGTATATATGTACCACTTCTTCTTTATCCATTTGTCTGTTGATGGGCATTTGGGTTGCTTCCATGACCTGGCTATTGTAAATAGTGCTGCAATGAACATTGGGGTGCATGTGTCTCTCTGAATTATGGTTTTATCTGGGTATATGCCCAGTAGTGGGATTGCTGGGTCATATGGTAATTCTGTTTTTAGTTTTTTAAGGAACCTCCATACTGTTCTCCATAGTGGCTGTATCAATTTACATTCCCACCAACAGTGCAAGAGGGTTCCCTTTTCTCACACCCTCTCCAGCATTTGTTGTTTGTAGATTTTCTGATGATGCCCATTCTAACCAGTGTGAGGTGATACCTCATTGTAGTTTTGATTTGCATTTCTCTAATAATTAGTGATGGTGAGCAGCTTTTCATGTGGTTCTTGGCCATCTGTATGTCTTCTTTGGAGAAATCTCTGTTTAGGTCTTCTGCCCATTTTTTGATTGGGTTGTTTGTTTTTTTCATATTGAGCTGCATGAGCTGTTTATATATTTTGGAGATTAATGCTTTGTCTGTTGATTTGTTTGCAAATATTTTCTCCCATTCAGAGGGTTGGCTTTCCATCTTGTTTATGGTTTTCTTTGCTGTGCAAAAGCTTTTAAGTTTCATTAGGTCCTATTTTTTTATTTTGGTTTTTATTTCCAGTACTCTAGCAGGCAGATCAAAAAAGATCTTGCTGTGATTTATGTCAAAGGGTGTACTTCCTATGTTTTCCTCTGAAAGTTTCAGTGTCCGGTCTTACATTTAGGTGTCTAATCCATTTTGAGTTTATTTTTGTGTATGGTGTTAGGGAGTGTTCTAATTTCATTCTTTTACATGTAGCTGTCCAGTTTTCCCAGCACCACTTATTGAAGAGACTGCCTTTTCTCCATTGTACATCCTTGTCTCCTTTGTCATAGATTAGTTGACCATAGGTGCATGGGCTTATCTCTGGGCTTTCTACCTTGTTCCATTGATATATATTTCTGTTTTTGTGCCAGTACCATATTGTCTTGCTTACTGTAGCTTTGTAGTATAGTCTGAAGTCAGGGAGTCTGATTCCTCCAGCTCCGTATTTTTCCCTCAAGACTGTTTTGGCTATTCGGGGTCTTTTGTGTCTCCACACTAATTTTAAGATTTTTTTGTTCTAGTTCCATAGAGAATGCCATTGGTAATTTGATAGGGATTGCATTGAATCTGTAGATTGCTTTGGATAGTATAGTCATTTTCATAATATTGATTCTTCCAATCCAAAAACATGGTATATCTCTTGATTTGTTGGTATCATCTTTAATTTCTTTCATCAGTGTCTTATAGTTTTCTGCATACAGTACAGGTCTTTTGTCTCCCTAGGTAGGTTTATTCCTAGGTATTTTATTCATTTTGTTGCAATGGTAAATGGGAGTGTTTCCTTAATTTCTCTTTCAGATTTTTCATCATTAGTGTATAGGAATGCAAGAGATTTCTGTGCATTAATTTTGTATCCTACAACTTTACCAAATTCATTGATCAGCTCTAGTAGTTTTCTGGTGGCACCTTTAGGATTATCTATGTATAGTATCATGTCATGTGCAAACAGTGACAGTTTATTTCTTCTTTTCCAATTTGTATTCCTTTTTCTTCCCTGATTGCCATGGGGAGGAATTCCAAAATTATGTTGAATAATAGTGGCGAGAGTGAACATCATTATCTTGTTCCTGACCTTAGAGGAAATGTTTTCAGTTATTCACCATTGAGAATGATGGTTGCTGTGGGTTTGTTGTATATGGCCTTTATTATGTTAAGGTAAGTTCTCTCTATGCCCACTTTCTGGAGAGTTTTGTATCATATATGGGTGTTGAATTTTGCCAAAAGCTTTTTCTGCATCTACTGAGATGATCATATATGGCTTTTATTATTCAATTTGTTAATATGGTGTATCACATTGATTGATTTGCGTATATTGAAGAATCCTTGCATCCCTGGGATAAATCCTACTTGATGATGGTGTATGATCTCTTTTAATGTGTTGTTGGATTCTGTTTGCTAGTATTTTGTCGAGGATTTTTGCATCTATATTCATCAGTGATATTGGTCTGTAATTTTCTTTTTTTGTAGTATCTTTGTCTGATTTTGGTATCAGGGTGATGGTGGCCTCATAGAATGAGATTGGGAATGTTGCTTCTTTGCAAATTTTTGGAAGAGTTTGAGAAGGATGGTGTTAGCTCATCGCTAAATGTCTGATAGAATTCACCTGTGAAGCCATCCGGTCCTGGACTTCTGTTTGTTGGAAGAATTTTTTTTTTCTTTTTTTTTTTTTTTGCAGTACGTGGGTCTCTCACTGTTGTGGCCTATCCCACTGCGGAGCACAGGCTCCGGACGCGCAGGCCCAGTGGCCATGGCTCACGGGCCTACCCACTCTGCGGCATGTGGGATCTTCCTGGACTGGGGCATGAACCCGCGTCCCCCGCATTGGCAGGTGGACTCTCAACCACTGCACCACCAGGGAAGCCCCTGTTGGAAGAATTTTAATCACAGTTTCAATTTCATTACTTGTGATTCATCTGTTCATATTTTCCATTTCTTCCTGGTTCAGTCTTGGAAATTTATACCTTTCTAAGAATTTGTCCATTTCTTCCAGGTTGTCCATTTTATTGGCATAGAGTTGCTTGTAGTAGTCTCTTAGGATGCTTTGTATTTCTGCGGTGTCCACTGTAACTTCTCCTTTTTCATTTCTAATTTTATTGATTTGAGTCCTCTCCCTCTTTTTCTTGATGAGTCTGGCTAAAGGTTTATCAACTTTGTTTATCTTCTCAAAGAACCAGCTTTCAGGTTTATTGATCTTTGCTATTGTTTTAGTTGTTTCTATTTCATTTATTTCTGCTCTGATCTTTATGATTTCCTTCCTTCTACTAATTTTGGTTTTTGTTTGTTCTCCTTTCTCTAGTTCCTTTAGGTGTAAGGTTAGATTGTTTATTTGAGATTTTTCTTGTTTCTTGAGGTAGGCTTGTATAGCAATAACCTTCCCTCTTAGAACTGCTTTTGCTACATCCCATAGGTTTTCGATCATCATGTTTTCATTGTCATTTGTCTCTAGGTATTTTTTGATTTCCTCTTTGACTTTTTTACTGATCTCTTGGTTATTTAGTAATGTATTGTTTAGCCACCATGTGTTTGTGTTTTTTACGTTTTCTCCCCTGTAATTGATTTCTAATTTCATAGCATTGTGGTCAGAAAAGATGCTGGATATGATTTCAATTTTTGTAAATTTACTGAGGCTAGATTTGTGACCCAAGATGTGATCTATCCTGGAGAATGGTCCATGTGTAGTTGATAAGCAAGTGTAATCTGCTGTTTTTGGATGGAATGTCCTATAAATATCAATTAAGTCTATCTGGTCTATTGTGTCATTTAAAGCTTGTGTTTCCTTATTAATTTTCTGTTTGGATGAACTGTCCATTGGTGTAAGTGAGGTGTTAATGTCCCCCGCTATTATTGTGTTACTGTCGATTTCCTCTTTTAGAGTTGTTAGCAGTTGCCTTATGTATTGAGGTGCTCCTATGTTGGGTGCATATATATTTATAATCGTTATATCTTCTTCTTGGATTGATCCCTTGATCATTATGTAGTGTCCTTCCTTGTCTCTTGTAACATTCTCTATTTTAAAGTCTATTTTATCGGATATGAGTACTGCTATTCCAGTTTTCTTTTGATTTCCATTTGTGTGGAATACCTTCTTCCATCCTCTCACTTTCAGTCTGTATGTGTCCGTAGGTCTGAGGTGGGTCTCTTGTAGACAGCATATATATGGGCCTTGTTTTTGTATCCATTCAGCGAGCCTGTGTCTTTTGGTTGGAGCATTTAATCCATTCACGTTTAAGGTAATTATTGATAAGTATGTTCCTATTACCATTTTCTTAATTGTTTTGGGTTTGTTTTTGTAGGTCCTTTTCCTCTTTTGTGTTTCCCACTTAGAGAATTTCCTTTAGCATTGTTGTAGAGCTGGTTTGGTGGTGCTGAATTCTCTTAGCTTTTGCTTATCTCTAAAGCTTTTGCTTTCTCCATCGAATCTGAATGAGATCCTTGCTGGGTAGGGTAATCTTGGTTGTAGGGTCGTCACTTTCATCACTTTGAGTATATCATGCCACTCCCTTCTGGGTTGTAGAGTTTCTGCTAAGAAATCAGCTGTTACCCTTATGGGAGTTCCCTTCTATGTTATTTGTCATTTTTCTCTTGCTGCTTTCAGTAGTTTTTCTTTGTCTTTAATTTTTGCCAATTTGATTACTATGTGTCTCGGCGTGTTTCTTCTTGAGTTTATCCTGTATGGGACTCTCTATGCTTCCTGGACTTGGGTGGCTATTTCCTTTCCCATGTTAGGGAAATTTTCAACTATAATCTCTTCAATTATTTCTCAGGTCCTTTCTCTCTCTCTTCTCCATCTGGGACCCCTATTATGTGAATGTTGTTGCATTTAATATTGTCCCAGAGGTCTCTTAGGCTGTCTTCAGTTCTTTTCATTCTTTTTTCTTTATTCTGTTCCACAGCAGTGAATTCCACCATTCTGTCTTCCAGGTCACTTATCTGTCCTTCTGCCACAATTATTCTGCAATTGATTCCTTCTAGTGTATTTTTCATTTGTTATTGTATTGTTCATCTCTGTTTGGTTGTTCTTTAATTCCTCTAGATCTTTGTTAAACATCTCTTGCATCTTCTCGATATTTGCCTCCATGCTTTTTCCGAGATCCTGGATCATCTTCACTATCACTATTCTGAATTCTTTTTCTGGAAGGTTGCCTATCTCCACTTCATTTAGTTGTTTTTCTGGGGTTTTATCTTGTTCCTTCATCTGGTACATAGCCCTCTGCCTTTTCATCTTGTCTATCTCTCTGTGAATGTGGTTTTTGTTCCACAGGCTGCAGGATTGTAGTTCTTCTTGCTTCTGCTGTCTGCCCTCTGGTGGATGAGGCTATCTAAGAGAATTATGAAAGTGTCCTGATGGGAGGAACCAGTGGTGGGTAGAGCTGGCTGTTGCTCTGGTGGGCAGAGCTCAGTAAAACTTTAATCTGCTTGTCTGCTGATGGGTGGGGCTGGGTGGGTCCCCTCCCTGTTGGTTGTTTGGCCTGAGGCAACCCAACACTGGAGCCTACCCGGGCTCTTTGGTGGGGCTAATGGAGGACTCTGGGAGGGCTCACACCAAGGAGTACTTCCCGTAACTTCTGCTGCCAGTGTCCCTGTCCTCTCTGTGAGACACAGCCATACCCCACCTCTTCAGGAGACCCTCCAACACTAGCAGGTAGGTCTGGTTCAGTCTCTATGGGGTCACTCCTCCTTCCCCTGGGTCCCAATGCGCACATTACTTTGTGTGTGCCCTCCAAGAGTGGAGTCTCTGTTTCCCCCAGTCCTGTCGTTGTCCTGCAATCAAATCCCACTAGCCTTCAAAGTCTGATTCTCTAGGAATTCCTCCTCCCATTACCAGACCCCCAAGTTCAGAAGCCTGATGTGGGCTTAGAACCTTCAATCCAGTGGGTGGTCTTCTGTGGTATATGTTCTCCAGTTTGTGAGTCACCCACCCAGGAGTTATGGCATTTGATTTTATTGTAATTGTGCCCCTCCTACCATCTCATTCTGGTTTCTCCTTTGTCTTTGGATGTGGGGTATCTTTTTTGGTTAGTTCCAGTGTCTTCCTGTCAATGGTTGTTCAGCAGTTAGTTGTGATTCCGGTGGTCTTGCAAGGCGAAGTTGATTCTCAAACTAAGTTCCTACTTCTCCATTCTCTGGCCATTGATTAAAGCCTGTGCTATTTCAGTCTTAGCATCCATTTTGTTATTGGCTGTGTAAATCCGAATGGAAAAAGAACCCTCCCTGCTAAGGCAGGGGGCTTTGTCTGGGCTAGGGCCCAAGTGGGGGTGAGGTAGAAGATATATGGGCCCCTGGGACAAACAGCTGTGTTTGTCAAGTGGAGTAAAATTAAAGCTTTGTTCTCACCCAGACACTCCAAGGACAAAGGTAATGGCAGAAGCTGAGCTCTGCTGAAGTAAAGAGATAAGATGACCACTGCTGAGGTCAAAGAAAATTTCCCTGTCTGCACATGTGCAGGAAGGCTACTTGGGGGTCAAAAAGGAAGGAGGTGCCACCCCACAATAAGTGTGGACATGCACCCATAGACCTCTGCAGCGGGATCCATCTTAGCAAAAATTTGCACACGCGTAAATTGGTTCAAGATGGCAGAGAAGAAGGACTTGCACTCCCTCTTATGAGAGCACCAGAATCATAACTAACTGCTGAACAATCATCAACAGGAAGACACTGGAACTCACCAAAAAAGATACCCCACATCCAAATACAAAGGGGAAACCACAATGAGATGGGAGGAGGGGTGCAATCACAATAAAATCAAATCCCATAACCACTGGGTGGTGACTCACAAACTGGATAACGATTATACCACAGAAGTCCACCCACTGGAATGAAGGTTGTGAGCCCCACGTTAGGCTTCCCAACCTGGGGATCTGGAAAAGGGAGGAGGAATTCCCAGTGAATCAGACTTTGAAGGCTAGCAGGATTTGATTGCATGACTTTGACAGGACTGGGGGAAACTGGCGTCTCCACTCTTGGAGGGCATACACAAAGTAATGTGCACATCAGGACCCAGAGGAAGTAGCAATGACCCCATAGGAGACTGAACTAGACGTACCTGCTAGTGTTAGAGGGTCTCCTGCAGAGGCGGGGGGTGGCTGTGTCTCACCATGAGGACAAGGATACTGGCAGCAGAAATTCTGGGAAGTACTCATTGGCGTGAGCCCTCCTGGAGTCCGCCATATAGCCCCACCAAAGAGCCTGTAGCCTCCAGTGCTGAGTTGCCTCAGCCCATACAACCAAAGGCAGGGAACTCAGCACCCCCCCATCAGCAGACAAACGGATTAAAGTTTTACTGAGCTCTGCCCACCAGAGCAATACCCAGCTCTCCCCACCACCAGTCCCTCCCATCAGGAAGCTTGCACAAGCCTCTTAGATAGCCCCATCCACCAGAGGCCAGTCAGCAGAAGCAGGAAGAATGACAATCCTGCAGTCTGTGGAAGGAAAACCACATTCACAGAAAGAGAGACAAAATGAAAAGGCAGAGGGCTATGTACCAGATGAAGGAACAAGATAAAACCTCAGAAAAACAATTAAATGAAGTGGAGATAGGTAACCTTCCAGAAAAAGAATTAAGAATAGTGATAGTGAAGGTGATACAGGACCTTGGAAAAAGAATGGAGGCAAAGATCAAGAAGATGCAAGAGATGTTTAACAAAGTCCTGGAAGAATTAAATAAAAAACACCTAGAAGAATGAAAGAACAAACACACAGAGATGAACAATACAATAACTGAAATGAAAAATACACTGCAAGGAATCAATAGCAGAATAACTGAGGCAGAAGAACAGATAAGTGACCTGGAAGACAGAATGGTGGAATTCACTGCCACGGAACAGAATAAAGAAAAAATAATGAAAAGAAATGAAGACAGGGCTTCCCTGGTGACTCAGTGGTTAAGAATCCGCCTGCCAATGCAGGGGACACGGGTTCAAGCTCTGGTCTGGAAAGATCCCACCTGCCACGGAGCAACTAAGCCCATGTGCCACAACTGCAGAGCCTGCGCTCTAGAGCCTGCAAGCCACAACTACTGAGCCCGCGTGCCACAACAAAGAGTAGCCCCTGCTCGCCCCAACTGGAGAAAGCTTGCGTGCAGCAATGAAGACCCAATGCAGCCAAAAATAAATTAATAAAAAATAAAGTACAGAATTATAAAAAAAAAAAAAAAGAAAGAAAGAAATGAAGACAGCCTAAGAGACCTCTGGGACAACATTAAACGCAGCAACATTCGCATTACAGGGGTCGCAGAAGAAGAAGAAGAGAGAGGAAGGACCCAAGAAAATATTTGAAGAGATTATAGTCGAAAACTTCCCTAACATGGGAAAGGAAATAGCCACCCAAGTCCAGGAAGCGCAGACAGTCCCAGGCAGGATAAACCCAAGGAGAAACACACTGAGACACATAGTAATCAAATTGACAAAAATTAAAGACAAAGAAAAATAATTAAAAGCAACAAGGGAAAAACGACAAATAACATACAACAGAACTCCTATAAGGTTAACAGCTGATTTCTCAGCAGAAACTCTACCAGCCAGAAGGGAGTGGCACGATATATTTAAAGTGATGAAAGTGAAGAACCTACAACAAACATTACCCTACCCAGCAAGGATCTCATTCAGATTCGACGGAGAAATCAAAAGCTTTACATACAAGCAAAAGCTAAGAAAATTCAGCTCTACAGCAAATGCTAAAGGAACTTCTCTAAGTGGGAAACACGAAAGAAGAAAAGGACCTACAAAAACAAACCCAAAACAATTAAGAAAATGGTAATAGGAACATACATATCGATAATTACCTTTAATGTGAATGGATTAAATGCTCCATCCAAAAGACACAGGCTTGCTAAATAGATACAAAAACAAGACCATATATATGCTGTGTACAAGAGACACACTTCAGACTTAGGGACACATACAGACTGAAAGTGAGGGGATGGCAAAAGATATTACATGCAAATGGAAATCAAATGAAAGCTGGAGTAGCAATGCTCATATCAGATAAAATAGACTTTAACATAAAGAATGTTACAAGAAACAAGGAGGGACACTACATAATGATCAAGGGATCAATCCAAGAAGAATATATAACAATTATAAATATATATGCACCCAACATAGGAGCACCTCAAAACATAAGGCAACTGCTAACAGCTATAAAAGAGGAAATCAACAGTAACACAATAATAGTGGGGGGCTTTAACACGTCACTTACACCAATGGACAGATCATCCAGTCAGAAAATTAATAAGGAAACACAAGCTTTAAATGACACAATAGACCAGATAGACTTAATTGATATTTATAGGACTTTCCAGTGCAAAACAGCAGATTACACTTTCTTCTCAAGTGCACACGGACCATTGTCCAGGATAGATTACATCTTGGGTCACAAATAAAGCCTCGGTAAATTTAAGAAAATTGAAATCCTATCAAGCATCTTTTCCGCCTACAACGCTGTGAGATTAGAAGTGAATTACAGGGAAAAAAAAGTAAAAAACACAAACACCTGGATGCTGAACAATATGTTACTAAATACCCAAGAGATCAGTGAAAAAACCAAAGAGGAAATCAAAAAATACCTAGAGACAAATGACAATGAAAACATGATGATCGAAAACCTATGGGATGTAGCAAAAGCAGTTCTAAGAGGGAAGGTTATCGCTATACAAGCCTACCTCAAGAAACAAGAAAAATCTCAAACAATCTAACCTTACACCTAAAGGAACTAGAGAAAGGAGAACAAACAAAAACCAAAATTAGTAGAAGGAAGGAAATCATAAAGATCAGAGCAGAAATAAATGAAATAGAAACAACTAAAACAATAGCAAAGATCAATAAATCTGAAAGCTGGTTCTTTGAGAAGATAAACAAAATTGATAAACCTTTAGCCAGACTCATCAAGAAAAAGAGGGAGAGGACTCAAATCAATAAAATTAGAAATGAAAAAGGAGAAGTTACAATGGACACCGCAGAAATACAAAGCATCCTAAGAGACTACTACAAGCAACTCTATGCCAATAAAATGGACAACCTGGAAGAAATGGACAAATTCTTAGAAAGGTATAAATTTCCAAGACTGAACCAGGAAGAAATGGAAAATATGAACAGATGAATCACAAGTAATGAAATTGAAACTGTGATTAAAATTCTTCCAACAAACAAAAGTCCAGGACCAGATGGCTTCACAGGTGAATTCTATTAGACATTTAGAGAAGAGCTAACAGCCATCCTTCTCAAACTCTTCCAAAAAATTGCAGAGGAAGGAACACTCCCAAACTCATTCCATGAGGCCACCATCACCCTGATACCAAAACCAGACAAAGATACTACAAGAAAAGAAAATTACAGACCAAAATCACTGATGAATATAGATGCAAAAATCCTCAACAAAATACTAGCAAACAGAATCCAACAACACATAAAAAGGGATCATACACCATAATCAATTGGGATTTATCCCAGGGATGCAAGGATTCTTCAATATACGCAAATCAATCAATGTGATACACCATATTAACAAATTGAATAATAAAAACCATATATGATCATCTCAATAGATGCAGAAAAAGCTTTTGAGAAAATTCAACACCCATATATGATACAAAACTCTCCAGAAAGTGGGCATAGAGAGAACTTACCTTAACATAATAAAGGCCATATACAACAAACCCACAGCAACCATCATTCTCAATGGTGAAAAACTGAAAACATTTCCTCTAAGGTCAGGAACAAGATAATGATGTTCACTCTCACCACTATTATTCAACATAGTTTTGGAAGTCCTCACCATGGCAATCAGAGAAGAAAAGGAAATAAAAGGAATACAAACTGGAAAAGAAGAAATGAAACTGTCAGTGTTTGCACATGACATAATACTATACATAGATAATCCTAAAGGTGCCACCAGAAAACTACTAGAGCTAATCAATGAATTTGGTAAAGTTGCAGGATACAAAATTAATGCACAGAAATCTCTTGCATTCCTATACACTAATGATGAAAAATCTGAAAGAGAAATTAAGGAAACAATTCCATTTACCATTGCAACAAAATGAATAAAATACCTAGGAATAAACCTTCCTAAGAAGGTAAAAGAACTGTACTCAGAAAACTATAAGACACTGATGAAAGAAATCAAAGATGACACAGATGGGGAGATATAGGATTTTCTTGGATTGGAAGAATCAGTATTGTGAAAATGAATACACTACCCAAAGCAATCTACAGATTCAATGCAATCCTTATCAAATTACCAATGGCATTTTCTGCAGAACTAGTATAAAAAGTCTTAAGATTTGTATGGAGACACAAAAGACCCTGAATAGCCAAAGCAATGTTTTTTGTTTTTTTTTTTAATTTTTGGCTGCATTGGATCTTCGTTGCTCTGTGTGGGCTTTCTCTGGTTGTGGCGAGCGGGGGCTACTCTTTGTTGCAGTGCGCGGGCTTCCCATTGTAGTGGCTTCTCTTGTTGCAGAGCACAGGCTCTAGGTACACGGGCCTCAGTAGTTGTGGCATGTAGGCTCACTAGTTGTGTCACGTGAGCTCTAGAGCGCAGGCTTAGTAGCTGTGTTGCATGGGCTTAGTTGCTCCGCAGCATGTGTGATCTTCCTGGGCCAGGGTGCGAACCCATGTCCCCTGCTTGGGCAGGCAGATTCTTAACCACTGCGCCACCAGGGAAGCCCCGCCAAAGCAATCTTGAGGGAAAAAAACGGAGCTGGAGGAATCAGACTCCCTGACTTCAGACTACTACAACCCTACAGTAATCAAGACAATGTGGTACTGGCACAAAAACTGAAATATAGACCAACGGAATAGGATAGAAAACCCAGAGATAAACCCACACACCTATGGTCAACTAATCTATGACAAAGGAGGCAAGGATGTACAATGGAGAAAAGACAGTCTTCAATAAGTGGTGCTGGGAAAACTGGACAGCTACATGTAAAAGAATGAAATTAGAACACTCCCTAACACCATACACAAAAATAAACTCAAAATGGATTAGACACCTAAATGTAAGACCGGACGCTATAAAACTCTTAGAGGGGACACAGCGGTGAGTCAGAATCTGTTTGCAAGCACAGAGAAGTTTCTCCATGTTATGTGGGTACAACAATGGACACCCAGAAGGACGTTCAACTCCCAAAGCAACAGCCAATGATATATATCTGTGGAGAATGTCACACAGAAAATGAAATAAAATCAAGAGATCTAATCCGATGCACAGAATGTGGATACAGAATAATGCACAAGAAAAGGACTAAAAGATTGGTGGGTTTTGATGCTCAATGAAACACGAAATTCAGAGGAATATCTTCATTTGTATTTGGATTTGCTGTTAATATTGTATAGCTTTTGATTAGTGTACTTTATGAATACAACTATACACACATGTTTTCATTTTAAAAGCCATATTGTATTTAGGTATCTACTAATAGTTTATATAAGGATATTATTTTTTGTTCAGTTACATGGTTTGTAATTTAATTTTATTGTATATGTAATCTGACACACAATGAAGGTTAAAAGTGCTTCCCCAAACTACACTTTAATCAAATTCTAGAATCATCTGGCACCCTTCTTAAAAATGCAGTTTGCTAGGGCCCTCTAAAGGTCTGATTAAGTAAGTTCCTAGGAAACCACTGTTTTACATCACCAATTGTTTGTAAACTCTCCAGCATCATTTTGTATAGAGTATACCAATGCACTTACCGTCAGTATGCATATCTCATTTTGAGTTAAAATTTTCATTTGTTAACTTGGCATAGGCCTTTCTGTATTTGTATATAATGCTTGACTACTTTTTAAATCTTTGGCAAGGGAAAAGAAACTTTAATGGTTGCTTTCTATAAGGCAAAGTCAACCCAAAGTAAACTGGATGAAGCAGACTATTAAGGCAGGTACAATTTCCCAGGTGTAATCACCCATTAAGGTAAAAACTCTGCTTTCAGGATATTAAAAAAATGAGTTGGTTTACACTGAACTGTTGGATGACTGTTTAAAGCTTTTGCCTTGATCTTAGGGATATGGATGCTCAGATACTCCATCTGTTCCAGGATTCAATTAGATATATTTCAACTTTGTTAATAGCTTTGTGCGTCTCTCACATTCAAAGTATTAACTGTACCATTTAAAAAAAAAAGAGGTATTTCTACTACCATCCTCAAATAGTAAGTTCTATAAATTTATTATGTGCTATACAAAGTACTACCATACTCAAGATTTTTAAAGAGTGCTTCCTTGGTCCAGGTTTTCCTGGATCATGGCTTTCATAATCTTGTAATTCTGCCATGTTCCTTCTTGAGCTTGTCCTTTCTATACAAGAGTCCCAGTAAATATCTCTTTACAACCACCACAACAACAAAACTCTTAGAGGAAAACATAGGAAGAACACTCTTTGACATAAATCACAGCAAGATCTTTTTTGACCCACCTTCTAGAGTAATGGAAATAAAAAACAAAAATAAACCAATGGGACCTAATGAAACTTAAAAGCTTTTGCACAGCAAAGGAAACAGTAAACAAGACGAAAAGACAACCCTCAGAAGGGGAGAAAATATTTACAAACGAAGCAACTAACAAAGGATTAAACTCCAAAATATACAAACAGCTCATGCAGCTCAATATGAAAAAAACAAACAACCCAATCAAAAAATGGGCAGAAGACCTAAATAGACATTTCTCCAAAGAAGACATACAGATGGCCAAGAAGCACATGAAAAGCTGTTCAACATCACTAATTATTAGAGAAATGCAAATCAAAACTACAATGAGGTATCACCTCACACCAGTTAGAATGGGCATCATCAGAAAATCTACACACGACAAATGCTGGAGAGGGTGTGAGAAAAGTGAACCCTCTTGCACTGTTGGTGGGAATGTAGATTGATACAGCCACTATGGGTAACAGTATGGAGGTTCCCTAAAAAGTAAAAATAGAATTACCATATGACCCAGCAATCCCACTACTGGGCATATACTCAGAGAAAACCACCATTCAGAGAGACACATGCACCCCAATGTTCATTGCAGCACAATTTACAATAGCCAGGTCATGGAAGCAACCCAAATGCCCATCGACAGACAAATGGATAAAGAAGAAGTGGTACATATATACAATAGAATATTACTCAGCCATAAAAAGGAATGAAACTGGGTCATTTGTAGAGACATGGATGGACCTAGAGACTGTCATACAGAGTAAAGTAAGTCAGAAAGAGAAAAACAAATATCGTATATTAATGCATATATGTGGAACCTAGAAAATGGTACAGATGAACCGGTTTGCAGGGCAAAAATTGAGACACAGATGTAGAGAACAAACGTATGGACACCAAGGGGGGAAAGCGGCAGGGGGGTGGTGGTGGGATGAATTGGGAGATTGGGATTGACATGTATACACTAATATGTATAAAATGGATGACTAATAAGAACCTGCTGTATAAAAAAATAAAAATAAAATAAAATTCAAAAAATAAAACATTTCTATACAAAAAAAATAATAAATAAATTTTTTTTTAAAGTTGCGCACACATGTTGGGGAGGGTCCTGGGACCAGTCAGGTGTGGAACAAGATAATTAGCCAAAGGCAAACAAAGACCTGGAAGGACTGTCCTATTTAAATATTAATTTAAATCACCTAGTTCCTGCACTCTTTGTTCAGGATGCCCATAAGCTTTCTCTCTGGGTATGTATTTCTGCCTAGTTTCTGTCTTAAATAAACAAACTTTATGCTCTGTGTGCTCTCCCATACCTTGTACTGTGTCTCTAATAATAAACTTTGTACCTATTTTTACAGTTTTTGCCTCCTTGAAACATTCTTGCTTTCAATTGGGGGAAAGGGCCAGGGCCACTTTCTTTCTAGCCTCTAGTCCCTGGTGGTCTAGCGGCTAGGATTCCTGATTTTCATCCAGGCTACCCAGGTCCAATTCCTGGGCAGGGAACTAAGATCTCTCTTCAGGACTGCCCACTGCTGTCTCTCCGAGATCAATTAGACCAACTCAGTAACACAAACCCATCAAAATCACTGTCTTTCAGGACCTGATCATTTCTCGCACCATTGCAATAGCTGCCTCTTCTTCTACCCTGTCCTTTTTTTTTGTTTTTGCGGTACGCGGGCCTCTCACTGCTGTGGTCTCTCCCGTTGCGGAGCACAGGCTCTGGACGCGCAGGCTCAGCGGCCATGGCTCACGGGCCCAGCCGCTCCACGGCATGTGGGATCTTCCCGGACCCGGGCACAAACCCACGTCCCCTGCATCGACAGGTGGACTCTCAACCACTGCACCACCAGGGAAGCCCTACCCTGTCCTTCTTCTATGTATTTTCAGGATCTTTTTCTCTCTTTTGTTGTTCTTTTGTTGCCTTTTGTTGTTGTTGTTAAGGAAGGTAAATTTATATTATTGTTGTTTTAAAATTTTTTTTTGTCTATTTATTTTTGGCTGCGTTGGGTCTTCGTTGCTGCCCGCGGGCTTTCTCTAGTTTTGGCGAGCAGGGGCTACTCTTCGCTGGTGGTGCGCGGGCTTCTCACTGCAGTGGCTTCTCTTGTTGTGGAGCATGGGCTCTAGGCGTGCGGGCTTCAGTAGTTGTGGCACGCAGGCTCAGTAGTTGTGGCTCACGGGCTCTAGAGCACAGGCTCAGTAGTTGTGGCTCACAGGCTTAGCTGCTCCGCGGCATGTGGGATCTTCCAGGACCAGGGCTCAAACCCATGTACCCTGCATTGGCAGGTGGATTCCTAACTACTGTGCCACCAGGGAAGCCCTGTTTTTCGTATTTATTAAGGAAAGTAATTTATAAGTTACATTTCTAGTTTTCTGTCACTGAATCACTAAAAATGGTTTGGTTGACTTTCACCAAATTTGGGAGGTTTGTTTGGAGTAAGTCTGACTTAAAATATGTGGCAACGCTAAAATTTACATTGGATGGCCCTAGGGAGAACCTCAAAAAGAGAGACAGGTATCTCTGGGAGCAGCTGAAAGTGAGGTGCAGGCAGAAGAGGAGGGAGCCACCTGGTAAGAAATACTCTCTTAATTTAGACAGCGTGAGCCCCTCAAATGGTTCACAATGGTTCCAAATGGATGCCCAAGCCATAAGTCACAAGGATAGACCTTCCAAATGCCAGGAGTAGACTTTTCCATAGAGTCTTGCACAGACAACTTTGTGTGTACGCTCCAGGGAATAACTGTCCAATGAAGGTGCAGGATTCTCAGGACAAATGCTTGGGAAGCCAGCTAAATAAAAGTAAAAACCAGACTCTAACATCAGTATTTTAAAACAACAGTTTAAGGTCCAAGTAAATCTAAAAAACATGGTACCAATGGACTTTAAGTATTGAACATTCCCCTGAAATTTTTGTTGATCTTTTTTTTTTAATGAAATTTTAGTAAGTAAAAAGCATTTTGCCTCTGTCTTGCCATTGTGCAAGGCCTTGCTAGAGCAGTCTCTCTTTGAAATGTTCTGAGCAGCACTCCAAAAACAAGCGGTTACTGAGAGCAGTGGACTTGCACTGATTTTGTTCAATACATTGTTTGTAAGGAAGTCATGCTTTCTAAAACAAAGTAGCTCTATTCAATGAAAAATACTTCTTAGGCCAGAAAAGTAGTATGTAGACATTTTCTTTCTTTTTTTGTAATGAACTACCAAAAAAATTATTCACATAATAATGTTAGTAAGTTAGCATAAATATATTATTTTATATGTATATTATTTATTACATTTATTATATATGATCATATAATATTTATATTTGTTTGTATTATTAAGTAATAGTAATACATTAACATATAAATAGGTGAACAAGAAAAAAATCTAGTTCCCATTGTCTTGAAGATAAAAAGCCAATATCCTAAGGGTGACATAAAGTTCTTCACAACCTGTCTTCAAATTACTTTATCGTTTCCTATTCATACACACCGAACTCTCAATCCACACTTCTTTTATGCCTCCAAGTTCATTCCCTCTGCCTGGAATGCCTTGCTTCCTCCTTCTTCACCTCGTAAACTGCTGCCTAGTCTTTGAAACCCGGCTCATTATATACACTACCAAGCGTAAGGTAGATAGCTAGCGGGAAGCAGCCACATAGCACAGGGAGATCAGCTCGGTGCTTTGTGACCGCCTGGAGGGGTGGGATAGGGAGGGTGGGAGGGAGAGAGACGCAAGAGGGAAGAGATATGGGAACATAGGTATATGTATAACTGATTCACTTTGTTATAAAGCAGAAACTAACACACCATTGTAAAGCAATTATACCCCAATAAAGATGTTAAAAAAAAAAAAAAAGACTCTTCCTGCGTGAAACTTTTCCAACGGCTCCTCCCTGGGATTCCTAGCACCTCACTGCTTTCTCCTCAGTTCCCCTATGGAATGTGTACCCAAATCTCTATATTATATTGCATTGTAGTAGCAGCAGCAGCAGCAGCAGTAGTAATAGCAGTAGAAGTAGTAGTAGTGGTAGTACTGTGTCTGTCTCCTTGAGGGAAGGAGCCATCTCCTACTTTTTCCTTATTATATTTTTAATGGAAGCTCAAGAAATGTTCAATAAATGAAGGAATGAAGAAATGAAACAGGGACTTCCCTGGTGGTCCAGCGTTTAAGACTCTATGCTCTCAATGCAGGGGGCCCAGGTTTGATCCCTGGTCAGGGAACTAGATCCCACATCCACAACGAAAATCCTGCATGCTGCAACTAAGACTCAGTGCAGCCAAATAAATAAGCAAATAAATACATTTTTTAATGAAATTAAACAAATACATAGATTTGGAGAAAGTTACCCTGATCTCCTTATAGAATATGACTCAAGGAAACAGACTTACCTTTCCAAACCTGGACCTCAAGTGAGAAATTGCAGGGCCACTGTTGCGGATGAAAAGACAAAAGGACATTATAGTGAGTCATATACCAGCTTGGAGCCCTAGACCAGGGCGGGAGGGGACACAGTTCAACTTTTCTGACTGTTGAAGTCAAGGAGAGTTATAAAACCACCTCCCCTCTGTTCCATTACACTTCCATACCTGTTTTTCCTGTCCCTCCGTTTGGAAGCTTACCTGCCTCTTTCTACTGTGTTCTCTGTAGCAAGTGATTTCTAGGTTAAAAAAAAAAAGCCAGTACATAATACTAAACTGGAAATGAGGAAAATTCTAATATTCCTGAGTTGTCATTTATCAGTGTCATAGTACTGAGAAAACTGACCATTATTCATTCTTATCTAGCTGATGAGAAATGAAGAAATGGTTTTCCTTAGAATACCTTTGAATAAATGTTATCATTCAAATGGTTAGGAGTTGGCAGATCATTTGGAATTTTTAAAACCTTTTATTTGGAAATAATTATCGGTTCATAGGAAGTTGAAAAATAGTACAGGCATGTCCCTTGTACATTCACCCAGTTTCCCACAATTGTAACATCTTATATAAGAAGTTACAAAACCAGAAAATCAAACTATCAAAAAACTATCAGAAATTGCACTATCAAAGCCAGAAAATCGACTTTGGTACAATTCATAGACCTTACTTAGATTTTACCACTTTTATATGCACTCATTTGTGTGTGTGTATTGGGGGGGAGGGGTTCTAAGCAACCTTATCACACGTGTAGATTCCTGTAATCACCACTACAATCAAGGGAAGGAAGTAATCCACCTCTCAAAGACTCCTTGTGCTAACCCTTTATCACCCATTTTCTGTTCAGCCCTTCCTCACTCCTCCCCCAATCCTTTAGAATGTTTTATGTTTTTTTATATTTGATATTTTTCACTACCCCAAAAAGAGGGGATGAGTTCTCCCACTGATTCTTGTGCTGTCCTGAATGCTGGAAGTAGAAGGGAGCACACAGCTAGGAAGTTAGGGGACTTTCTGTACCCCCAGCAGGACAATCATTAATAGTAACACAAAGAGGCCTCCCAACGGAAATGATTCTTATTCCTATAATTGGCTAGTTTCCAGAAAAATGTACATTGGCTCTGTCTAGATAAACATTTGGCATGGTACTAGAACTGATAGGAATTCAACAAATTTTATCAGGCAAGTACACTGAGCCAACAGGGGCAATGCATTCCATAACACGTTCCTAACAGAATGTGAAACAATTCTCCATTTGTTCCAGAGGGCAGTTGTTTTCAAATTAGTAAAGCTTACTGCAAATGGAGAAAAAGAAAAACTAACAGCCCACCTATTTGGTTTTCTTATTTATGTATCCTTAATTTATTTCTCCAAGCAGGAGACAAAATACCAAAACAGGCAAGTGGTGGCTAAAATTATTCACCTGAAACATCACTGCTAAAAGGTCCTCTTCATTCCTACATTCCCACAAAGCTTGTCCACCTAATCCTTCTTAGTACTGTGTGGCTCACCTTCTGAGGGGAGGGAAAGGTGACTGTGTGACCAGTTAGGTAATAACAATAGTTACCAAGTGGTGAGCGCACTTACCCTTGGTAGTAGGCACAGTGCCAAGAACTTGACTTACAATATCTCATTTAATCCATATAACAACCTGGTGAGATGTGTAGTTTTATCATCTTCATTCTACAGTGGAGAAAACGAAGAGTTAGAGAACTTAAATGTTTTGGTTAAGGCCACTCAACTAGTGAGTAGAAGACATGGGATTTGAACCCAGGTCAGTTGACCACTGGTAGGGAGTCTTGGCGTTCATTAGGTCTGAGGTGTGACACAGAAATCCATATACGATACTTTTAAAAGTTCCCCCAGTGATTCTGATGTACTGATTACTTGGAGAGCATTGCTAGAATCCACTTCCTACAAGGAATGGGGTGCAGGCACAGAGAATTATATGAGTATAATTTCTCATATAATTTCTCAAACTTATATGAGAAAACTGATAAACTTATATGAGAGATGCTGTCACTTCATAAACAATGCTAAATGACTAGTAAATTTTGCCTATGCTTTGCCTATGCTTTTTGCCTATGAAAATGTATTCTTAAGTTGTTTCTGTATTTATTCATCTATTTTTCAGTTCTTCGGACCACCATCACAAGCCTGAGTAAGTGTTGCAAGTACTTCTACCAGAGAGAGAATTAAATTACCGTGTAGCTATGGAGCACAAATTCAGTTACTTCCAAATTTGAGGTGGATGGATTCTGGCCTAGTTCTCTATTTAAAGCTTTTTCATCTATTTTTCCTTGAAGAAGAAGAAGAAGGGGAGGAGGA
>NW_021703767.1:81594783-81705168 GCF_005190385.1 Monodon monoceros
AGGGCTTCCCTGGTGGCACAGTGGTTGAGAGTCTGCCTAACGATGCAGGGGATGCGGGTTCGTACCCCGATCCAGGAGGATCCCACATGCCGTGAAGCGGCTGGGCCCGTGAGCCATGGCCGCTGGGTCTGCACGTCCGGAGCCTGTGCTCCGCAGCGGGAGAGGCCACAGCAGTGAGAGGCCCGCGTACCGCAAAAAAAAAAAAAGTTGCCTTTAATCTGAAGCATATTTTTACAAATATAGGTACTTGATTAGACTTAAAATGTTCTTAATAAAATCTGAAGACTGCCCTCTAAGAAATAAGTGTGTAAATAAACATAAAAAGTAGTTTTGTATACACAGGTCAACAGAAGACTAACTGGATTTGTTTCATTCACAAAAACAAGAGGGGAAAATGTCTCAAATCACACTTGATTTCAACACACCAAGCCAAACGCCCACAAAGAATGAAACTATTTTGCACTCATCATTCTGCACATACATAATATCAAGATATGCATAAAATTGTGTAAGCAGAAATGTACCTGACCTTTTATTGAAAAGGGGAGGAGTCACATATCCTGAAAGGGTTGGGGCCTGCCTGCAGTCTCTTGGGAGCTTCCTGTTGTCACCACACCTCTGGGTTAGTTATCTGAGCTCTCTCTGAGGGGAAAGTCTAAGACTCTGGGAAGGAAATCATTCTTCTTGTGAATGCGACACACACTGTCTCCGTTTCCATATGCTGAGATTATACTTCCTCATCAGTTTGATGTGCTTGGTGAGATCAGGTTGGTCATATATTGAATGGTTTTCTTAATTATTTAAAAAATATTTAGTATAACTGTCATTTTATCATCCCAGTTCCTTCACTGGACTTTTTAAGTTTCACACAGTGATTTTTCAGGAAAGAAGATATGGATTAAGTGAAATTTTGAATTCTGAAAAAACTTTATTTTTCCTCAGTAGTAAAAGAAACGATTATTCCTTTGAATTAGCCTGTTCTTCTGATGTACAAAACTTAAATATGCTGAAAAATCTAGTATTTTTTCTTTCATAGTTCATTTTTCTGTGCCTTTCCACTTCTATGAAATAAGATCATTTACTTTCTGAGAATTTTAAATTTTATTTTACTATAATATCTAATACAGAGAGGACAGGTTTTTACAGCTTTCATGCATCGTGTTTACTTAAATTATTTTTATTTAAAAAAACATGATTTTATATGTGTAAACCTCTTGGAATGGTGCCTGGCATATTGATTACTTAAAATTGTTAATCATAATGGAGAAATAAAAATTAAAACAGTAATGTACACAGCAAGGTAATAAAAATAAAGTGAAATGCTTTTTTTTTTTAAAGAAAAGCTCAACACTTCTCAGCTTTTTAGGAATCCAGTACTTTTTCACATAGTTTATTGTAATGAAGACTGGTACAATTTTTCTGAAGGGAAGTATGTTATATATTAGGACCCATAAAAATGTTCATGCCCTTTGAAACTAGTAAAACCATTGCTGGGAATTTGTTCTAAAGAAATATCTTGTAAAAGAAAAACAAAGAACCTATATACAAAGAATGATTCTAACTCTGTTATTTATAATAAGTTAAAACTAGATACAGCAGAAATGTTCCTACATACAGGAAATGGATAAAGTACAGTGTAACAACTTTTAAAAATACGTAGGCATTAAAATAATTCTGAAGCTATGCAGAAATGTGCAAACATGTTTATAACATAATGCAAAGTCAAAAAAGCAGAGCTCAATTTTGTAGATAAACTAAGATTACAACTATGCAAAAATCATGTGTGTATGCCTGTAAATAAAGTTTAGAAGGGAAATGGAAAATTAATATAGTTGTATTAGGATTTCAGGCTTATAAATAACTTTTTCTTAATTTGTGCTTTTGAAGTTGATTTAATAGTAAGTTAAAATGAAACTAGTGATGATATTTTAAATTGAGAGTTCAACGTTTTAAAGTTTGTGTGTGTTATCACTTAAAAAAATTTTTTTTTTGTTCGCGAGGCATGGGGGATCCCTGGCCCCTGAGGGGACCAGGGATAGAACCCTTGTCACCTGCAGTGGAAGCACGGAGTCTTAACTACTGGACTGCCAGGGAAGTCCCTAAAATTTTAAAAAATAAAATAAATTTAGAGATAGCTTAAGGGGAGTGGGAACTAACCTTAACACAAAAACCTGATGGTAATTTGTGAGTGCTTTCTTCCAGTCTCCCATTACATATCTCAGTTTAAAAAGCTGGAAATTCATTTTTTGTGACCCGCCTTTTTAAAAAAATTGTATTTTTAAATTAATTTTAAAATTTGAAGTATAGTTGATTTACAATGATTCAGGTGTACAGCAAAGTGATTCAGTTCATATATATATATACATATATATGTGTATATATATATTCTTTTTCAGATTCTTTTCCATTGTAGGTTATTACAAGATCCTGAATATAGTTCCCTGTGCTATACAATAGGTCTTTGTTTATCTATTTTATATATAGTAGTGTGTATCAGTTAATCTCAAATTCCCAATTTATCCCTCCCCAACCTTTCCCCTGGTAACCATTGACCTGCCTTTTTACTTAATGTTATCTCATCAGTAAAGTCTTGTTTTAAGTCATTCCATACGACCCACTGCTGCATGACAGAATCTAAGCAGATAGATATACATCACAATAAACTTCCATAGCTAGAAAGAAAAAATATAAAAAACATAATTATAGCTGTAAGCTAAATCCGTACTTCTCAGTATCTGCAAAACCGTGAACTGAGAACTCTCTTGGGGGAGGGTGTTGAATAATATGCAGAAAGTATTGATCACAAATACATTGACTTTTTGTTTTTCCCTTCCTTGGCTTGCAGTCCAAACATTAGCAAGTGATTAAGATGTGACTCTGAAATCCCAAGAATACAGGTCACTTACTTTCAGAGATTTTTATTTTGTTGTTCTAACCTTTGTGAAATCATGATAGGAATGTTTGCCGTACTCTTACTAGCTTACAAAGCAATGGCTAGCAAACTCTAGTGTGCACTGGAATCATTTGGGGAATTTGGTAAAAATGCAGAGACTCTAATCTCCAGAGATCCAAACTCTGGGTCTGGGGTGAGGTCCTGGAATCTGCATTTCAAACAAACTCGTGAGGTTTTTCAGTTTGTAGGTGGTTCAAGGAACACAGGCTGATAAGTATTCTTCTAAATTAAGGCTGCTTGTCATAAGTATTTTACTTATTTATTTAAAATTTATTTATTTAGGGCTGCGTTGGGTCTTCCTTGTTGCGTGCGGGCTTTCTCTAGTTGCAGCAAGCGGGGGCTATTCTTTGTTGCAGTGTGTGGGCTTCTCATTGCGGTGGCTTCTCTTGTTGAGCACGGGCTCTAGGCGTGCGCGGGCTCAGTAGCTGTGGCTTGTGGGCTCTAGAGCGCAGGCTCAATAGTTGTGGTGCACGGGCTTAGTTGCTCTGAGGCTTGAACTGGTGTCCCCTGCATTGGCAGGCGAATTCTTAACCACTGCGTCACCAGAGTAGTCCCTGTCATAAGTATTTTTAAAAGTTACTCTGCCATCGATATTTTGTCCTGTGGCAACTTGTGTAAAACTAGGTAGATATTTTCCTAGAGAAAATAGCTCAGTGCCAAAATTAGAGAGAGAATTGTTTCCTCGGTTATTGGAAGCTCTCTTCAGATTGATTTATAACTGTGTGTGTGTGTGTGACTCATCCTTCTCCAACACAGAGGAGACAAAGGTGAGTGAGGGGGTGGAGTGTGAATGTGCATATTTATGCACATGATTAAGAGATGAGAGTGAGGAAATCAGGCATCTCATTTGTTTTCTGGGTTATATCCTAAAGAAATCCAAGCTGGTGGTTAAAAGCAAAGATGTCCTTCCAACCAAGAGGGCATTTGGCCTGTACGCTTCTTGCCTGTCTCTGCCTTGGGTAAAAGAGAAACAAAGATATTCCAGCAGTTTTGGCTCTGGCCAACTGTGAACCCGTCACAGTCTGGCTCAGGATGGATTTTTAGTGCCAAATTCAGTGTGGTTCTCTGCATAAAAAAAAAATAAACTTTTCAGATGAAAAAAAAAATCAATAGAATTTCATTGTAGGGACATGTCACCTCCCCCTTCTCCTTCTCTCTTCAAAGTAGGAGTCCAGCTCATTTTCTAATCTCTCCAAGTCAAAGTTTCTGGGCTAAAGAGGTGTTTATTTCTGAGACTTTGGGAAGTTCCTGCAGAACAGTGTTTTCAGGCAAGCCTAAGAGTGTGCTCAGACATGGGTTTCTGGAAAGCTCCTAACTCCATCAGTTAACGTGTGGTGAGCTGTGTGTCCTGGGCACTGACCGGCCAGCATCCACCACCGGCAGGCAAAATACTCAACAGTGTATCCCTTAATCTAGGTCTGAATCTCAGTAAATATTTTCAGGCTGCATGGAGTCAATATACCTGTCTGTGGACCTCTGCTCTAAAGAAGTTATTCACACACATTTGCGTCATGTTTGGAGGTGGGGAGAATGAGAGCTTGAGCTCGCCTCGGAGCCCAAAACTTGACATGAAAGAAGTGTGAGTCAGGGTCCTGCCTGTTGTACTTCCTGACTGGATATGAGGCAGCAAGGTGAAATTAGGTGGAATTTCACCGCTGTCACTGGGGGTTGGAGATTAGTAGACTAAACTTCACCAACCATGGGTCTGAGAGAAACTGATACTTTGATGTTTAATAAACTGACTCGGCCATATTGAGAGGTTTTGCTCATTGACGCTCATAGAATCTCAGAACCATCTCTCTTTTCACTCCACTCACAATTGCTTCATTGGTGGCTTATTTCTATCTACAATTCCATCTTCTCCCTTCACAGACACCTCTTTGGATATGAATGAGGAGTTTCCTCTTTGTGCAGGAGTTTTCCCCCAATCAGAGTTGTGGGAGCTGAAATCAGTTCCTCCAAAGGCAGGTAGAAGCTAAAAAGCCAGAACTGAGCATGACTCTGAGATAGCATGGGCAGCTTCATTTAGCTGCAGGGCAGTGTGTCTTGCGAATACAGAGTCAAAGGATCCCATGGAAGTTTCATCAGAAAGGAAGCGAGGTTGTCAGTGATCAGTCTGAGGGCATCACACTTTTCTATCCAACTGGGACTCATATAAAATAAGTCAATTTAGGGAAACAAATGTCTCCCTGTTTTCTTGGCTGTAGCCTAAAGAAACATAGCCGGTGGATAAAAGCTAGGGATAATCTTTCCAACCAAGAGGGCATTTTGTCTAACCAACACAATTTTATGTGGTAAAGGTAAAACAGAATAACAGCTGTATTAATACCTAAGTCTGAGAATAAGAGTGATTTGTTTTGCACAGGAACAGCTACAATCCCTCCCTCACAGCCAACGGACTGACCAGAGTGGGTGGTGGAGGGGCAGGGGTGCTTTATTTAGCCTGCAGTGGTAGAAAATGAAGGTCTATCAACCTCAGTTTCCAAGGGGAAAGAAAACAAATTGGAAAACTGGGAGCCTGATTTGATTGCAACAGAAAAGGGAAACTTCTGCCCAGTCACTTCCAAAAGACTTTTCGTCTTTTTTTTTTCACTCTTTCCATGAAAGCATGAAATTACAGGAGCCATTTTTAAGAAACAGTTTTATTGAGATATAAAACACATACCATACAATTCACCCACTTAAAGTGTTTTTTTATATATTCACATATATGTGCAACTGTCACCAGTCAATTTTAGAACACTTTCATGACTCCAAAACGGAACCCAGTACCCTTTAACTATTGCACCCCATCTCTCCATCTCCTCCCATCCCCCAGCCCTAAGCAACCACTAATCTACTTTCTGTCTCTATAGATTTCCCTATTCTGGACATTTCATATGAATAGAGTCATATAATATGTGGTCTTTTGTGACTGGCATCTTTCACTTATTGTATTGTTTTCAAGACTCATCCTTATTGTAGTATGCGGAACTATGTTTGTTAACTAACAGGTATTTAATAGCAAAAACACCCTGCTTGATATAAAGGTGAGAAAACACCTATCTGACCAACATTCTAATTACAAGAGTAAAGTATGGTTATTTTTAGGTCTTTTAATTAAAATTTAAGAAAAAGGAAATTTCTTGATATATTAATTTTTTTAGATTAGGGTTATCTTTTGTTCGTAAGAAAGTCCTGGAAATTTGTTTTCTTAAGTGGATGCAAGAGGCATCCTTTCAAATAAGTTAGTTTGCAGATCTTAGAATTTCATTTCTAAAAGGAATGCTAGAGTTAGCTAAATGGCTAAGGAATGAGGAATCAAAACCTAATTTTAATATGAGAAAACTGATGACCCAAATAGGTTGTTTGTTTACCTTGTTAATGACACAGCCAGAAACAAACACAGTGCTTTGGCCAGGGAGAAGCACTGTCACCTGTATACTGCCTAATAAAGCTTCCCTTTTCCAAATCCTCGGTTGGATTAAGGAAACTAAAATGATGGAAGGGGGACCTCCCTGGTGGCACAGCGGTTAAGAATCCGCCTGCCAATGCAGGGAACATGGGTTCGGGCCCTGATCCGGGAAGATCCCACATGCCGCAGAGCAATTAAGCCCGTGTGCCACAACTATTGAGCCTGCTCTCTAGAGCCCATGAGCCACAACTACTGAAGCCCATGCGCCTAGAGCCCATGCTTCGCAACAAGAGAAGCCACCACAATGAGAAGCCCGTGCACCGCAGCAAAGAGTAACCCACTGCTCTCTGCAAATAGAGAAAGCCCGCGCGCAGCAACCAAGACCCAACACAGCCAAAAAAAAAAAAAAAAAAAAAAGATGGAAGGAAGGAATTTATTGAGCACTTATTCTATATCAAATCCCACACTGTGATTTACTTATTTTATTTAGTCTTCATAACAACCCTAAAAGATCAATACTATTAACCAAACTTATCATCAACATCATCGTCACTTACTAGTTTTTTGGCATCTATTATGTATCATGTAACGCTTTAGATACTTCATAGGCATTTTCTCTCATTCTCACATCAGTCCTGATGGCAGGGCTGGGATTACAGTGAGGCGAGTGAGGCACTCACTAGGTGCAATATTTAAGGGTGGAAGGGACACCAAAATAGTCATCAAGATCAGTCATATTTATGACTTTTTAATGCAATAAAAATATTTTATTTTTGTGATATTTTAATGCAACATTTAAGTGATATTTTAATATACAAATAATATTTTACTACCATTTAATGTTTAATGCAAACAATAATCTGCATATCATTAATAATGCATATTATAATGCATAGATGATATTTTAATGCAATATTTTTAAAAGATCAAAAATCATTGCAAATATATGATGAACAAAATGTCAAAAATTTTAATAAGATATACTATTGATTGTTTTACAAGTCTGTGTTGTTGTACAACAGGAAAAATCATCTCTACTTGGCTGGAATTCCTGGGTCCATGACAACTCACTTCATTGCTAGGCAGTTTACAAGGGTTGACAATGGTGTATGAACAGATTAAATAATGAAGGTCTATTTTTCACTTGTTTCAAAATACGGGAGGATATTTTGATAAATATATATTTATATAAATATGTATATTTATATGGTGTGGTTTTTCTTTTGCCTTGGGCTCAATATGGCTCTGCAAAGCACCGCCTGACAGATTGGCACTATTATGATCATTTTATACATGCAAAACTGAGACCTAGAGAGGTTGGGTAATTAATTACCAGAGGTCACATAGCTAGTAGGCAATGGAATTGAACCACAAACCTAGGTTTGTCTCCAAAACCCAAGCTCTTTCCAAAATTGTGTTGTGTTTTTGTTTAAGACATTAGACCAGGGTTGGCAAACTTCTTCTGTAGAGAGCCATATAGTAAATATTTTCAGCATTGTGGGCCAGTGGTCACTGTTAAACTACTCATCTTTGCCTTATAGCAGGAAAACAGCTATAGGCAGTACGCTAATGAGCATGGCTGGATTTGGCCCGTGGGCAGTCATGCACTGGATTGTAAGAAAATACCTCAGGCACAAATATGTTATATCTGAAGATGCTATAGCCAGATTTCCCTGACATCCTACTTGAATATGTTTCTTTTAATTTAACAGAGGGAAGACAGTAAATGATAATCAGGCCTGCCCTACATAGGGGTCTGAATTCATCACTGGATGGCAGACATCACCCATCCAATTGTAATTTTCCAGTTGTCAACAGGAAACAGCATTTCAGAGGGATTGAATTTCAAAGTAGTCTGAAGAAGAAAGGCAGAGTTTCTCCTGTTTCAAATAAACTCTAGTAGAAGAGGTTAAGGTTTAGAAACCAGTTTAACACGTTCTGCGGTTCTTGATTGGGCTGTTAATACTACCTCTAAGCAAACTTGACTTTGTAACAAAACAGCAAAATAACCAACAAGAGGTTTGCTTTCTGAAGGCATACATAGTAGTTAATCATTTTAGTAATACCAACATAAAGTAAAATGTAAAGAACTATATTTATGAGGGTGAATCAATTTAACAAATTTGCTATTCACATATATCTAGTCCTTGCATGTTCTCCAAATTGCCTGAGAATTTCAGGCCCAAAGACAAGACAAGTTCCTGAGCTTGGTGTTGGGGACGCAATACTAAACTAAAAACAATACAGTGCCTGCCCTCAGAGGAGCTTAAGCTAATTTGTAACATGGTCCAAAATAAGATGTGTAATGTTTTCTTTTTAAAATATTATTAATTCTGAGAGGAAAAGGGTTAATAACCTGAGGCAATTTTAAACAAAGAACATTGGAAGTGGAGTGTATGACCCATTGTTTGCATATGATTTTCCAGGTCTGTTACCTACAGATATATTTTTACATAGTTTCAGTCATAATGCATGTGCCATTTCATACTTCATTTATTTTATAAACTTTACATCATACACTCCTTATAGTATTTATATGGCTCATTCTGAATGGCTGAATAATGTGTTAACAGGTTGATATTCATTTATTCAGGAAACATTTATTGAAGCCAACTCCAAGCCAGGTGCTGTTCTTGGCACTGGGAACATAAGAATGGATAAATGGACAAATAGATCAGTCATCTTGGAGCTTCTGTGCTAGTGGGGGAAGTTATTTCAGAAAAGGAAAGAATGCTTCAAGTTTGTGGTAGGAAAAAGACAAGTAACATTTAAGGGGAAAAGTTCTCTGGAGTGGAATTCAACACAAGAAGGAAGTAGAAAAGCATATTATTTAAAGCCAGGGCATCATTTAGGCCAAGGAATTCATTTACAGATATGAATAAACTTAGGAACTATATTACCCACTAGCCACTTTTTTTTTAATTGAAAAAAAAAGAGTCAACTTTAACCAAACTGCATCCAGGAATGTCTCCAAACAATCGAACAAAGCAAAATGATAAAATTGTCCTATTGAAGAAACCAAGAGTTTCTACCAGCCCCAGAGCCTCTGAGGGCTAAGCCAAGAGCAGCTCATTCCTGAGGCTGGTTCTGTCCCCCACTCAAGTTTCTCATCCCATGAGCAGAGTTGGGGATGGGTGAGGGACCATCCACTAGCCCGTCTTGAAAAGACAGCAAGAGCCAGTCACCGAGGGGTGAATGGAGAAGGCTAGGAAAAGGACTCACTGTGAGCAATAGTCTCGTATATTATAGAACTAAAACTACATAGCCAGGGAAATATGGTCCCAGAAGATAATTTTTATATACACTTCATCTTTATTCACAGTAGTTCATGTTCTGTAAAGGCACTACAAGCACTGAAGTAGCAGTTACTGAACCACTGCTCTTAGAGGGAATATAGGGTTAGGTTCCTGTGAGCCTCTGCTTATGACATTTTAGTTGACTGATCAATACATAATCTTATTTTATGTGTGTTTCTGTTGAAAGACACCTTATTTAATATATATTGTTTTTTAAATATTTATTTATTTATTTATCTACTTAATTCATTTATTTTGGCTGTTCCGCGTCTTAGTTGCAGCTCACGGGATCTTCGCTGCAGCATGTGGGCCCTTAGTTGTGGCATGCGAACTCTTAGTTGCGGCATGCATGCGGGATCTCGTTCCCTGACCAGGGATCAAACCAGGGCCCCCTGCATTGGGAGCGTGGAGTCCTACCCACTGGACTACCAGGAAAGTCCCAATATATAGTGTTGATTTGCTAACATTGAACTCATGGCCAGCACTATAACTCATACCTGAACAAAGCTTATCTCACACTCACATTTTCTCTGTAAGGTACATCACAGCCTTCATGAGTTTAGAAATGCCAGCCAGCACTTGAGGACTATGTCTGGGGGATTTTAAACAGTGAAATCACCAAGAAAAGGCACAAGAAGCAAAAAACACGGCAGTAAGAGGCCAGGTAAAGGACATTTGCTATGAGAGCTGAAACAAGAAGGCAGAGTGTCGCCGTGTTTGACCTCAGCTGAGAGTGATGTGTGGGGCAACTCAGATTTTTTGCCACTCAGCACCTAGCCGTGAATAACTGGAAAAGCCCCTCAAGTATTGATTTTGGGGGTTACAAATACATTTGGGTTTTATTTTAGTTCTTAGGTAGAGTGTTTATTGCTGTGCTTTATCACAGATATCCTGCATTCTTCTTTTAATGTATTAAATATTATGTAATTTTTTTATTTATTAAAAATAAGAAAGGTTTGGCCCTCAAGGGCTCCCAGTCTGCTGCTGAGGTCTGAGTGGCAATCACACTCCTCTTCCATCTGGGTTTCAACCAATTGAGAACTTGACCCAGGGCTAAAAGTATCAGCTTTATTGTTGGCATAGTTGGATTTGAGAAAAGTGGAGGTCAAATCGTTTTCTCCTCCTAATGCAAACCAGAGGTCCCCTGCTGACCACTCCCCAAGTGGCAGGATGTACCTGCCACCAGGGAGGAAGAGGAGGGAGAGAAACCACTTAAGGGAAAAGGAGAGAGGGGCGGCCCTCCTTCCTGGGGAGTGGAGTGGATGTCCCTTGGATGAGGCACACCCAAACTACCAGTATGCCGAGCAGGGGTGACAAATTCTTGTTTTGGGGTGTTACAAATAAATTTCAACGAGTAGGTGAATTCACAAGTATGAAATTCACGAATAAAGAGGATTGACTGTATTTTGACAGTGTTTGTGCCAGTGTGTGTGTATGTGTGTGTTCTGGAGAAGAGGTCAAGGAGGATATACAATACAGGAGGCAATACAAGTGCAGTGACTTTCTTATCTTTCTTGGTAGGGAATGAGGAGCTAGAATAGATACAGTAAATAGAATAGAAGCTCTCTGTGATTGATACACTAGGAAATAGAGGCTTAAATTTTATTTTTAAACTAAAATAGGAATTACCAGATGAACTAAAAGTAATTTTATAACTAATAAAAATCAGGAGGTAGAAGGGAGAAGTATTGAGTATGCTAATGCCCTCATCATTTATAACAGAGGGTCATTAGATACTGTCTCGAGTTACTAAAGCAAGGACTAGAGCAGAATAAGGAAAGATAACTGTTCTGACAAAGGTCAGCAGCAGGACACATGGCAGAAGTTAAAAATATGCCCTACAACAGTCTGAAATACAGTTTCCAGGTGCCCAAATCTCCTTGCCAGGAGTTCACGTTGGAGGATAAATAAATCTGAATAAATATTGCTAAGTCTGGAGCAGTTCTGCATGTAGTCTATTTCTGACCTACAGGCTACACATTGACATCCCATGAAATAGAGATTTAAGTGTTTCATATAAAGTTATAAAGGTCAATGCCAGAAAAAATTAAAGCGGGCTATAAACATCCCAGTATGAGAAAGAAAATATAAACGGAATAAAACAAAGAAAAGAGAGACAGGGGAATCCGCATAGCAAAAGCAATGGCCTTTTCCAGAGCACAATGCTGTTGTAAAAATAACTAAGACATTTAAAAATACTTGAAGTCACAGTGGTTCTATCAAATGAAAAATAAAAATCCATTTGTTCTGCCCTTCTTGCTTTTCCGTAACTGTCAGTTTTAAAGGCTTCTAGTAAGGACTCCGCAAGCCAAAAAGATTGGTTGAACCATTCCATAGTCATTAAAGTTGGCAGCTTCTGCTGAAAAATAGCTCTGGCCCCAAACTTCAGGATGCATCTCTGAGCCTTCCAAGTACTCAGACACACGGTTTATGACACATTGACATAATATTGCTCAATTGGCTCAAAATGAACAAACCCTAGTAATTAAGCAGTCCCCTTCTATGGAAAGGGATCTCTATCTTTTCCCGTATGACCTCATTCATAATTAATCTCCGCCGCATAACTTTCTTGGGCAGGTAGGTAGCAAGTGAAAGATGACATAATTTCCCCAGGCCACCTGGTGAGTCAGTCACACAACCAGGAACAAAACCCAGTTTTACTGATGGCTGAGACCTAGAGGCTCAGCCCTACCCTGTGACTCTTCCTGTCCAATAAAATGACTAATTGAACAGTCAGTTATTTACTCTGCGACTTGCTCTACAAGCACCAGATAAGTTTCAGTCCGTGTTCACCTGGGGCAAGTGATCTACAGGAAGAGAAAAATGAAAGGGGCCAACAGATGGAGAAAATATTTACATAGCTGAATAAGTCCTGGACGTCTAATGCACAGCATGGTGACTATAGTTAACAATACTGTATTGTATATTTGAAATGTGCTAAGGCAGTAGATCTTAAATGTTCTCCTCTCACACACATAGACACACACACACACGCACACACACAAGTTAACTACGTGAGGTGAATGTGTTAACTAACATTATTGTTGTAATCATTTCTTAATATATATATTAAATCATCACATTGTACCCCTTAAACTTACACAATTTATTTGTCAATTATATCTCAATAAAGCTGGGGAAAAAAGATAGTATTTACATTGTAAGCATGCTTTACTGCACAATCTACTGGATAGTACAGAGTAAAAGGAGGAATATATGACTTTGGGGCTCAATTTTTAGCCACATCTTTTCTAGGGTGAGGCATTTCAAAGCCTCCTTAATTTCTAACCTTCTATTTGAGCTTCTTTTGCTCATTCTATTTTGGAAGTTCACTCACTCCTAAGTACCAGAGCCTTTGCAAGAAGTTTCAAGTAAAAGTATCCATGAATGGACCCAGGTTGTGAAGGAAAGGCAGAGCCCCCAGGATGAAGGCCACCCTGAGGCTCAGAATAAGGGAGGAGCAATTCCTGGGTGTGCAAGTGCAGACTCACTGAGAATAGGGGCCCAGGGCAAATGGTTCCTAAATTCTTATTGGAAGAAGTCAGAACAGATGTTTCCCAAGGCACTCTTGTCTTTTTTTGGGCCAGTTGCAAGTCAACTGTCTTCCCAGTCTATTCCCTCTCCTGAAGAATGGTCATGGTTAGGGTCACAATAATAGTTATAATAATAAATAATAATCATTATTATAATTAAAAAAATAGTCCTCTCAATCATCATATTATTGTGTCTGGATACCAATGTCGATCAGAGGTTTACTTTTTTTTTTTTCATTTATTTTTAGCTGTGTTGGGTCTTCGTTGCTGCACGCAGACTTCCTCTAGTGTGGTGAGCGGAAGCTATTCTTTGCTGCGATGGGCAGGCTTCTCACTTCGGTGGCTTCTCTTGTTGCGGAGCACGGGCTCTAGGCGTGCAGGCTTCCGTGGTTGCAGCGCGCGGGCTTTAGAGCGCAGGTTCAGTAGTTGTGGTTCGCGGGCTTAGCTGCTCTGCGGCATGTGGGATCTTCCTGGACCAGGGCTCGAACCCGTGTCCCTTGCAGTGGCAGGCGGATTCTTAACCACTGCACCACCAAGGAAGCCTTAGTCTCCTTTTAATGTAGAACGTTTCCAGTCTTTCTTTGTCATTTATGACATTGACTTTTTTTTTTTTTAAGAATACAGGTTCTTTTTTAAAAAAATAGAATATTCCTCATTTTATGTTTGTCTGATTTTTCCTCATGGTTAGATTCCAGCTATGCATTCCCTACTAGAACACTTCACAGGCGAAGCTGTGTCCTTCCCAGTGCATTACAGCTATAGGCACATGATATCCATCTGCTCCTCATTGGTGATGTCAAGTTTGATAACCTTGTCAAGGTATTGTTCACTTTCTCAATCTTACAGTTAATGTTTCTTCCCTAATCTCTAATGAGCAATCTGTGGGAGACACTTTATTTTTTTTTTAATATTTATTTTGGTCGTGCTGGGTCTTAGTTGCAGCATGTGGGATCTTTAGTTGTGGCGTGTGGACTTCCTAGTTGTGGTATGCATGTGGGATCTAGTTCCCCGACAAGGGACTGAACCTGGGCCCCCTGCATTGGGAGCACGGAGTCTTACCCACTGGACCACCAGGGAAGTCCCTGTGGGAGACACTTTAAAACCGTACAAATATCATGCTTCTCCTCAAGATCCACATCCCCACCCCAACCTCAGTTTAGCATCCATTGATGATTCTTGTCTAACCAATCTTTGTTATGATGGTTGCAAAATGATGAATTTCAACTCCAGCATGCATTCCACATTTATCAGTTTGCATTCAGCATTATATTGTAAGAGTCCTCCTCTCTTCTCCATGTAGGTATTGTTTCTTTGTTTATTTATGTATTTATTTGTTATGGAATCATGGATTCCTGGTTTTCAAAGGCCTATCATTCATTACTCTCCTTAATTATTTTGTCCTCAAGTTATCCCAGATCTGGCCAGCAGAAGCCCCTTCAAGCTGCTTCCTGTGTCCCTATAACATGTTTTTAAGCACTCTCTTACTTTCTGCCGTAAAGCATTCTCTTACTTTCAGCTCATCTTAAGCTGTTCCCATTACATCCCCAGCCTTTCCATTCTTAGAGCCTGGTCAGCAGGACATATGCTTAAAGGTGGTGCTTGAGCAAAGAAGGAGAGAGAGAGCCCAAGAAAGGCCACCATGGTTAACAGTTTCAGATGTTTCTGAAAGGTGCAGGGCAAGGCACATCATGTTCTCTACCACTGTCCCAGGTGGGTGCTATAGACAAGGAAAGAGATGCTTGGACCCCACAGATTCTGTTATTGAGTCCTCTACCATGTGCTGGGCACTGTGAGGGATACACAAGATTACAAGACACCATTTCAAGGAGACTGGTCTAGTGGGATAGACACATACGTACAGAAATAACCATAATACATCCCTGAAAATGTCTTCATTGTGCGGTCAGTGTGGCACGTAGAGGGGTTTGGGGAGTTCTGGGTTGAAGGACAGACAGTAATTATGGCTGGGAGAGTTGGAGAAGGCTTCGTTGAGGTGACTTTTGGGTTAGATCTTGAAAGAGGGTAGGATTTGGAAAAATGGTTTTATCAGTGAAAAAGAAGTTACTACTTATGTACTACGAATCAGGTCTGACTTTGCAACTTCATTCAACTAGATCCAGCCTCTTGCTAGGTGCCATGAGGCACATAGAATGAACTCCAAAGAGTGTGTAGGACAGCACTTTTGCTTGATGCCCAACTAAGGAAAGAACCGTCACAATGCCATATAATTTTTATTTTCAGACACAGATGAAACATGTCCTTCATTTACCAAACTGAGCTTTCACAGTGCAGTGGTTGGAACGGGACTAAATGTGAAGTTGATGCTCTACACAAGGGGAAACCCGACCTGCGCACAAGCCATCAACTCCACAGTTTTGGGGAACTTGAACGTGACCAAGAAAACCATCTTCACTGTCCATGGATTCAGACCGACAGGCTCTCCTCCAGTTTGGATGGAGGACTTAGTAGAGGGTTTGCTCTCTGTAGATGACATGAACGTGATTGTTGTTGATTGGAATCAAGGAGCTACAACTGTAATATACAACCATGCCTCTAGAAAGACCAGAAAAGTAGCAATAGTCTTGAAGGAATTTATCGACCAAATGCTGGTAAGGGAGAATTCTCTTAGATGATTCAGGGTCAAATTGAAACTGGCTCAATATCTGGATATTTAAAGCCAAGAGATAACTACAGTGACCAGAAGGACTATTTTTGCAATGTTTTGCAAATCTGAATAAGCCCCAGGGAAGGTGAAGGGAAGGGCCCAAGGCAACGCCCATGTGTATGGTTGTGCAGGTTGTGTACTGCACAGGGCACCCATCTAAGACGGCACCATTGTCATTGTAGACATTGTAGATTTATATGTCTATTATGATAATTTTCTAGTGAATGACAGCAAAGTGTCCTGAGGAAGGGGCAGCTTTTTCTAACTCACATAAAGGTGTCTAATGGGTATGAGAGGTTCTGTCTAGGGGTTTCCTGGCTTCAATGCCTAGAGTTTCCTCAACTTCTATAGCTCTTCCTTTTCTTAGAAATGCCAAAAGTTTAGTGACCAGATTATCCAAAACCAAAACTGATACACATGGTTGATGAATGATTTGTGTGTATGATTTATGTTTTCAGAAGACTTACAAAGATGAAATAAATCTTAAATTTAATTTAATCTATCTCATGAACTGTCCTTTTTATGAAAAAAAAAAGTGACTTGACATCAGGACTACTTCAGAGAGTCACACCTGGTGGCCACTGTGGCCAGGGGTGACATAAATTTTACATGAGCTTCCTACTTAAGCCACAGACTTCAGGAAAGTGAATATTAAAATGACTCATGAATGGCTGGCCCAGGACTATGGTCAGTGTGCCCCGCCCCTTTCTTTCCTTCCTTCCCTCTCCATGATGACTTCATTAACTGAGCCAGCATGGACATAAAGGAGTTCATTAAATGTTTGGTTGCCCTTCTCAGTTGGGAAGGTTTTAAGGATGTCTCAGCTTGGCTTCTAGCAGAAGCATGAATGGAGACACCACGGCATAAAGGTGAAGGCATAAGTGTGGAGTTGGACAGACCGGTTTGAATTCTGCCCTGCGCCCTCCCTGCCTGACCTTGGGCAGATGACTTCAACCCTGGGCTCAGTCTCCTCATCTGTATAATCAAAGGAATAGCATTTAGTTTGTCGGGGTGTTGTGACATTTCAATAAGATAATGGATATAAGGTGCCTAGAAATGTTTCTCCAAAGTCAACAGTTAGGAAATTTCTCCAGATGTTGTCAACTCCTTGGCCCCTCACAATTTATAATGATGGACCTCTTGAAATTGCAGGCAGAAGGAGCTTCTCTGGATGACATTTACATGATTGGAGTAAGTCTAGGAGCCCACGTAGCTGGGTTTGTTGGAAAGATGTACAATGGCCAGCTGGGAAGAATTACAGGTAAGGCTTCCTGTGAATGGGCACAGGGTAACCAGACTGCCCAGGGCAATCCTAGTCCTTGGGTTCAAAGCCAGCTCTTCCAATTACTTAACCTCTCTGAGCAAATGTCCTCTTGTGCAAAGGGAAGACCGTAGTAGTAATTGACCTTAGCAATATTAAATTTATTATTTAATAAAATAGGTGCAAAGCACTTTGCCATAGAAAAGATTGGTGGTGACTTTATTTCTCTTATGGCTAGAAAAACAGCTACATCCCATGGGGATTTTGCCCCAAGCAGATAGCCTTCTTCCTTTCATTTAATCCAAGATAGTTTGAACTATATACCTAATATATCCCCAGGCATAGCTGGAGCCTCATGATAGGAAAATGAGATGGGAATTATGTTGTCTGGAGCTTACTCTGTGAATATCGGCTTTCAGGCCAAAGCTGAATAAAAACCCTCAGAAACAACAGCAGGTGAAACTCCAAAGATTCCCTTGCTGGGTTCACTTGCCTAGTGTTCTGTGACTTTCCATAGCTACAGATGAAGGTCTGAGGGAGGCTTTCTCTTTCAGAGACTCAAGCCTTCCATACCTTTCCCAGAATCGATCCTTACATTGAGATAGCCATTCCAAATCTAGGAAATCTGGAAGGTAGATGTGAACAGAGGGAGGGAGGGGAGAGGTAAATGATTCAAACCAACTACATTTGGGAGGTAACCTTTTAGAGCCACAGGTCTGAATGTGCTACTTAATTTGACATGTGGCCCTGGGCATGTCCCCACCACCACCCCCTGCCCTAAATCTCTCTGTCCCTCTCACATACACACACACACACACCCACATTGGCCGGTGTCTCTTCTAACTCTGGTACTTGAGGTCACATTCTTTTTCCTGGCTATTTTTTTTCTCACTTTCACCCCAAAGGCCAAGGTTGCCCTTATCTTATTTACTTGCTTTCCTAGGGAAGCAAAGCTCTTTTTCAATTTTTTAAAATTATTACTATAATGTTTTAGAAAGCAGTATGTCTTTACTTTTTAAAAATTCATTTTCCCTTATGGGTACAAAGGACAGATGGCTCAAATATGCTTGTTTTCCTTGTCTATTGGGAGCTTCTCCTCTGGGAGCTGGGACTTTTCCCAGTGGTGTGTTTAGAAGCTGATCAGCTCTCAAAAAAAAAAAAAAAAAAGAAAAAAAAGATTTATAGCATTTGCTGATTTCCATGATGTAAATACTCCCACTGTGGCTGGTTTCAAGCTACTGACCTGACATCACTGACCACACAGTTTGGGAAGAGATAAGCAAACTGCTCTCCAGTGCTGGTGCTGGGGGGCTCTAGCCCACCACTGCCTTATTCTATCTACCCCCTAATTTTTCTCCTCAGCCGCCCAGTGAACCTGTTCCCACGACTACTTTGGATGGGAATGCAGTGTAACCTGGCCTCTGACCATGGAAATTCCCTGAGCCAACCTCCCTTCCACCCTGGGCCCACGTGGCCCTGCTCTGTGACCTGGACTCAGTCAACGGTCTGCAGCTCAATTTTCTGTCTCCTCTGAGGGACCCATGTTCTCCCAACTCCTCATCCTCTCTGAGCCCCAAGGTCAATCTCACCTGTTACTGAGAGCTATTTCAGGGGAAAAGCATTTCCCTTCTCCACTCACCTTCCACTGCCCTGCCAGAATGGGATCACTGGATTGAGGGGCGGGAATTTGGCCTGTTACCCAAGGCCATAATTCACTCCCAACTCCCAAGAACTGGGTGATTCTGCTTGTTGATTATCTAGACCAGAATGGCTGCTTCATCTCTTCCATTTCCCTTTTTTTCTTCTGCTCTTGCTTCTCCTTTTGCTCTCCAGGCACATCTCCTGGTATTACTTTTCATTAATTTCTTCAACAGAAGATGGAAGAAATGAATGGATTTAAAAACATTTCAAGTACCTACATCACTTGATAATACACTAAATTTGATTCTTGCAAAAATCACCTTGGGGTGCTGGATACAATGCCGATTTGCTGAATTGGAATCTCTGGGCTTGGGGTCCAGGAGTCTGTACTTCCTTTATTTTTTATTTTTTTGGCCACGCTGCGAGGCATGTGGGATCTTAGTTCCCTAACCAGGGATCAAACCCATGCCCCCTGCAGTAGAAGCGTGGAGTCCTAACCACTGGACCACCAGGGAATTCCCAGCGGTCTGTACTTTTAACCAGAAGATGCAGGTGGTCTGAACACCATACTTTAAGAAATGACCACAAAGCTGTGTTGCCCAATATAGGAGCCACAAGCCACAGGTGCCACGGAGCACCTGAAATGTTGTTAATGCAAATTGAGACGTGCGGTAAATGCAAAACGCACACTGGAATTTGAAGACTACGTACAAAAGAAGGGTATTAAAAAATTTCAAATTTTTTATATTGACTACATGTTGAAATAATTTTCTGCTATACTGGGTTAAATAAAATGTATTATTAAAGTCAATTTTCCTTGTTTCTTTTTACCTTTTTAAAGTGGTTGCTAGAAAATTTTAAATTATATATGTGGCTCACATTATATTTCTATTGGAGAGCACTGCCTTGGAGAGTTAGTTCATGGTGACCTTGGGGATGGGAGTAAGAGGCCCCTGAAAACGCATGCAAAATGTTTGACGTCTGTCCTGGGGAGAGGTCCAGAGCTTTTATCAAATTCTCAAACTGGTTAATCTTGTAATCAAAGCCAGGGATCACTAGCTAGACACTTTTCTGGCGATCACAGAGCAATAAGAAAGAGCTCCATTTTGTCATTTTTGTTTCTATTCTATAATAATTTCAATATTCTGGATTCAGATCCCAGAGTGCTTTGGTAAGTCTTCTGAGGTAGCAATTAATTCTACCTCTATTTTGCAGATAAGGAAACTGAGGTTCAGAGAAGTAAAGTAACCTGCTTAAGATCACACAGCTGGTTAATGCTAGGTTTGGGGTTCCACGTCACATCCATCTGACTCCAATGGTCTCTGCTCACACAAAATATGCAGCTTTTTTTGGGGCAGTTTGTGATTTTTGGCTGACAGTGTAAGCTGATCATTTGCTATGAGTTATCTCTAAGGACATCATATGTCCAAGTTTACTGTGACAGTCCTCATTTGTGTCTTCTGTCCTGGCATAATTATTAATAGCAGCCTTATCACTTTCAAAATTGCCCTGGTTTGGATTTTATATGGTAAGCCAATATATCTGCTGTGGATCTGGAGGTTGCTATAAACTGAGGCTCTCACTGTTCATTTTCTCAGACTGGAAATGGTGCTGTTTCATGTGAGGAGGGGGAGGCTTCCCCAGCAAGGTCTTTCCAAGGTTGTGTTTCTCATTCTGTGCAGAGAATATCCTGTGGACTTGGGTACCTGGGTGTTGATCCACCTCCTCCCCACATCAGTTTCAGATGGGAGCAGACAGAAGGGGAAGAAAAGCTGGGGGGTGGGGGAGTGGGGGAAACAGAGGGAGATAAAATAAGGGGGCAGATAAAGACATGCCTCAAGGAAGCAAGGGTGTTGGCCAGGGAGATATGGAGAGATTGGGGCTAGAACCAGGACTGCTGAGGCAAAGATGCTATCTCTTGGATTTTATACCATGGAGGCGGTGGGTGGGGGGGGATAGGGGATGTCATTTAAAGTGACCTTCGTAGATTAAAAACTCGGAGACATCCCTTGAAACCTTTTTCACTCCAGGTAAGTTTCTAGTTAGCAAGGTCTTTGGGATCCTCTGGTGTTTTGTTTTTAGTTTGTGGTTACATCATCATAGGAGCTGCTCTCTTGTTTTTAAAGATATTTCATAATAATGGTGAGGAATGTCCAGCTAACATTGACCAAGAGCAAGAAATCAGTTCAGCCATTTATGGGGTGGGTTAATTCTGCAGGAACTGGCACCCACCTAATTTCCCTCTTCCATACCTAGTCTAATAACTGGCCTGACCAGTGAGTCTCACACTTTCCCACTCAGTTTGCCAAACCCAGTTCAATGAAACCAAAAGCTCAACAGAGAGAGGTGGTTGCATTGTGAGGCTGTGGTTGCATTGTGAGGCTGTGGCCCTGGCTAAGACACTTGACCTCCCTGAACCTCAGTTCATTCATCTGTAAAATGGGAATGACAATAGCTACCTTTCCTCCTTTTTGATGTGGACCAGGTGATCCAGTAAATGTGAATAAAAATGGAAACAATAAAGGAGCTTTTTTAATAACAAGAAAGAAAAGTTGAGTGAAGTTTCTGGATTATTTAAAATGAGATAAAGATAAGTACAGTGTCTGCTTTTTATATGCACTCTTAGATGCTTTTTTCCTGAGGAACCAGTTTATTCCAGTCCCTGGTCCCCATATGTCTGTGCACTCCCTACCGTGGAGCCCTGCACAAGGTATAGTACACCTCCAGATGGAGTCTGGATGAGTTCTCAGGGGGCACTGTGAGGGTAACCACCTTTAGTGTGGGAAAAGGCTATACAGGGCTGTGGAAAGGAGCCTGACACAGCAGGATGGGAATGGGAGTGCTTGCCCACCCGAGGATTCCCCAAAGCCTGTGAGCCATCTTCGTGGGGAAGGATCCAAAGCCCGGCTGCAGGGGCTGCCAAGCCAACTCTGTTTTCCTTCCAGGTCTGGACCCTGCAGGCCCTTTATTCAATGGGAGACCTCCAGAGGACAGATTAGATCCCGGTGATGCCCAGTTCGTTGACGTCATCCATTCTGACATTGATGGTAACATTCCTTGTGGGTCAGTGACCACCCACACCGTCACCCCCAGACTCCCAAAGAGTCTCCCGCTAGGGGGATTGTCATGCAGGGGTGGATCAGGTTCCTCTAGATTCCCTCTTTTCCTACCGGGCAAGTTTCCAAATCCACAAGAATACTGAAGGGAAGCTGCTTTAATGCAGGCACCCAGGATCTCCTGATGGAGTAGTGGTGCATTTCCCATTGTCTCCTGTTATTTTTAAAGTGATCATCTTGACCAGTCAAGGACAGGCTGATTTGCATACCATGTGGACAAATGTTTCCATAAGTACAACTGGGTTTGGATGCATGATTCCCTGTTTTTGTTGGTTCTTTGTCATTATTTCCTTAAGCTGAAAGATACGTTTAAGTGTTGTGTCTCTCCACACAGAGCATTTCTGAACCACCTATAGGTCTCTAGCTCTCTGTGGATCTTCCTGGCTATTTCTATCTTTTATGGTGTTGATTTCATTTCTGGGATTGGGTACATGGCTTGGGGGTTGGGCTGATGTTACAGATGGGTCTTTATATCCAGATGTTTGGGAGAAGAGCTGGAGTAGGAACCTGGGGGAGGGCTGAGGGGACAGACCATACTGGACATTTAATAGTACATCTCCTTTGTGATACAACCACCTGAAACACCCTTGACTGCCTATTGTGGGCACTCTGGTGTGGTATTCAGCAATTGTTTGCCTTAGAAGAAGTGTCTCTGTGAAATAGCTGTGTTCTTACTATGCAGTTTGCAAAGTATTACCTTACTTAGGTGCAGCACCTCAATGTTATTTTAATGCTTGACGGCATAGAGTAATTTATTTTTTGTTCTTGGAGAGGGCAAATTTTGAAGGAAAAATATAAGCTTTGCAGTCAAGGCAGGGGTGGACTCAAATCCCAGGTTTGGTTCTTTCTGGTGGTATCATGTTTGGTCCATAAGTCCTCCAAGCCCCAGAATCTTCATCTGTAACTTACTTCATCTGAATTTACCAATGGCTGCTTTCCAGACATTGTGAAAATTAGAAGAAATCTGTGTAAAACCCCTAGTGTCACACCCACAGACACATGTAGTTTCCTGAACATATAATAGCTATTATCATTATTGCAATGATACACTATATATGTGTTTATACATATATATACATACATACATATGTATAATCTTTTTTTTTTTTTTTTTTTTTTGGCCACACTACGCGGCATGTGGGATCTTAGTTCCCTGACTAGGGATTGAACCAATGCCCCCTGCAGTGGAAGCGTGGAGTCTTAACCACTGGACCACCAGGGAAGTCCCTGGATAATCATTTTTTTTGTTTGTTTGTGGTACGCGGGCCTCTCACTGTTGTGGCCTCTCCCATTGCGGAGCACAGGCTCCGGAAGCGCAGGCTCAGCGGCCATGGCTCACGGGCCCAGCCTCTCCGTGGCATGGGGGATCTTCCCGGACCGGGGCTCGAACCCGCGTCCCCTGCATCAGCAGGCGGACCCTCAACCACTGCGCCACCAGGGAAGCCCCCTGTATAAACTTTTAATCAAGCATTTTACTGATTACTTTGGAGTTACAAGGTTAAAGAGAATAAGCAATTATTAAATCTATAATTTTCTAGGTCCCCATTTTCTAGAAGAGTTTCCAATCTTTTAACCATCCTAGATCCCCAAATTTTAAAGGTTTCTCCTACTAAGTAAAGGTTCATTTTTTCCTGTTTCTTATTCATTAAAGACTTACACACATGTAATTAGAGGCTCAGGAAGCACCTAGCAATGAGTGTTCCAGCCAAATATAAACATGAAACATATCATTTTATCAGCCTTGCAGTGAATGAGTGACCAAACTCTCTTACATTTTCAGAAATATGGGAAGTAAATTCTGTTACCAGCTTCATAGTCTCCTACTTGGAAATCACTGCTTTCTAACTAACTATCTGGCTAACTTTGGACAAAATATTTAAATAGGTTTAATGACAACAACAGCAGCAAAGACAAGAATGAGACAATCTCTGCCTATATCCTAAACAGGCAAATGAGTTGTGAGATGGGAAAAGTTCAAAGCAGTATAAAAGCCTAGTATATTGTCTTTTAGCACTGGGCTACAGGGAACCATTAGGAAACATAGACTTCTACCCAAATGGAGGATTGGATCAACCTGGTTGTCCCAAAACAATATTTGGAGGTAAGTGCAGATACTTTATATTTTGTAAAATAGTGGTTTAAAAAAGGCGTATTTTAAAAATCTGATATTATCCTATGTGAAATCGTTTTTAATCAAAAACAAATTTCCTGAGAAGATAGAGGTGGTATAAATTATAAATTAAACATTATTACTCAAATATACTACTTAAAAAAAATAACCATATGATTAAAAGCGATTTTGAATTATCTCTCTCTCTTGAAAAGGTGTGTCTTTGACCTAGAAATTACACATTTGGAAATCTCTCCTAGAGAAATAATGGAAAATGTAGACAAAAATAAGAGTGAAGATATTCAATATGGCATTGTTTATAATAGTTAAGTTTTTAGAAATAATCTAAATGTCCAACATAGGAAAATTATTAAATAGTATGGTGCATCCTACACAAAGGAATGTAATTCTTAAAAACCATATTGTCAGATTAATGAAAATGCTTACAATATGATGTTAAGTGAAAAATACACAAATTATACAGTATAATCCCAATTTGTTTTTTAAATGTATGTTTGTACATGTGTAAGTGCAGAAAAAAACACTAAACATAAGTGCTCCAAATAATTATTAGTGGTGATCTCTGGATGTTGGATTTCTAGGTAATTTTTGCATCACAATTTGCTATTATTTTTTATTTTCTAAATGAGCATGTATTAGTTTTATAACGAGAAAAAACTCACAAAACAAAAATGGGTAGTTGGAGGGCAACATTAAAGTGTGGTGGGGGACAGAATTAAAAAAACCCACCCTGGGCTTCCCTGGTGGCACAGTGGTTAAGAATCCGCCTGCCAATGCAGGGGACACGGGTTCGAGCCCTGGTCCAGGAAGATCCCACATGCTGCGGAGCAACTAAGCCCGTGAGCCACAACTACTGAGCCCATGTGTCATAACTACTGAGTTCACGTGCCAAAACTGCTTAAGTCCATGCGCCTAGAGCCTGGGCTCTGCAACAAGAGAAGCCACTGCAATGAGAAGCCTGCGCACCGCAACAAAGAGTAGCCCCCGCTCGCCGCAACTTGAGAAAGCCCGTGCACAGCAACAAAAACCCAACGCAGCCAAAAATTAAAAAAAAACAAAAAACAACCCCCCCGCCAAGTGCTCTGAATCTGTATTTCACCATTGTTAGAGACAATTAAGCAATCATGGAAATAATTCTAGAAAAAGATGATCTTGTTCCAAAATGGTAGCTGTATATGGCTCCATGGGAATGATGTAGTGTTTGAAAATGATCCAGATGAAATGACATAAGTAGGGCCAATCACATTGTACCATAAATGGTGTGTATTCAAATCCTGTCCTGTGTGCTGTAATGTAACTACATCCATGAGCAGCCAAAGATAATGTGCTTTGCTTACAAAGGACATCCTCTGTAGCATTATTAACTTCATTGTTTCTGCAAGTGGAAGTTCCAGAAACAATAATTAAATGTCGACTTGTCAGATTTACTCCAGTCCAGCTTGGCCCCATGCTTCTCCTCTGTCACCCAGTTTATTTCTTTATGTCCTCCACTGATCTCTTCTATGGGCATATGTGGACTCCGGAGAAAGAAGAAACATTGATCTGACTCCAGCTCCCAGTGCCTCTCCAAACTACTAGCTCACAATCACAACTCCTCTTTCCATGGGGTTCACTGTCTGCTATTGAGATCCTTACCTCCTTTGATTACCCATCTTTGGGACCCAGTTCCTGTTTGTGAATGACTTCATCGTCTGACCCATCAACCTCCTGATGAACCTCTCTGATGTTTTGTACTGAAGTCCTTCATCAGCTCCAACTCTTCTGATGGCCACCTCTGTGCCTCAACAGCTTCCTCTCTCACCATCACATCACATGGCACCCACCAAGAATTAACTTGAGGCTTGTGTCTCACCTCTTCTTGCCCACTTACAGCTTCCAGTGCCACCTCCTATTGTTGAGCTCCTCTCACTTCACCCTTCACCTTTGGAGCAGAAATGGAGCCCCTGCCACTTGTCTGCTCTCATGAATGCCCTGTGCACCCCCAGGCCCTTAGGTCTCTGCCATGTCAGCCCCCATCTTTGCTTGGGCACCTTCTGGAGAAGTCATGGAGTCTTGTTGATCAAGTACAAGGTCCAGGCAAACTTGTTAACTTCTCCATGGCCCCCAATAATGCCAGAAAAGCCTCATACGCATCTCTTGCGGACTCACTATGGTCACTCCTCATGCTTCTATTCCAAATACCGCCCCAGCTATAAACCCTCACCTCTTAGAGCTAAGCTAGATTTGACTTTTGTACCTAGATCAAGGTCCCACCCGAAGGAGCCATTTTATCTATCCTAACCTTAGATCACAAAGTTGGTCTTTACATTCATTTCCCCATCTGACCCAAGGTGGAAGCATTGCCCCATCCTTTTTCACAACTATCTCCTCTCCTTGCCCTCATTGGGGATCTTCCTCTACAAATTGCTCCCCAATGCCGTCTTTCTCTCATGTATTGATTGGTTTAAATGTGCTTGCCTTCTGCTGAAAACCTCCAGTGGATCTCTGACTACCACTGACATTTCCTCTTCCTTTCACTGACAAAGGAAGGACAAGGTCAAGTCCTTTAACCTCTCTGAGTCTCAGTGTCCTGCTAGGTAAAATGGGGGTAATCATGCCTATCTTCTTGTCTCCTGCCATTTGTCAGCATGAATCCTGATCTATTGGTTTTATAAGGATTAAATGGAATCAAGTACATTGAAGCTGTTAGCACAGTGCCTGGTATGTAGGAGACATGATAAATTATGTGTATAAACAATATGCGAGGCACTATTTATTACTAAATGCTACAACTGCTCTACTCTTTGATCATTCCTTTTACAACCCAGGAATGCAGTATTTTAAGTGTGACCACCAGAGGTCCGTGTACCTGTACCTTTCTTCGCTGAGAGAGAACTGCACCATCACCGCGTATCCCTGTGACTCCTACCGGGATTATAGGAATGGCAAGTGTGTCAACTGTGGCATATCACAGACGGAGTCCTGCCCACTTCTGGGTAAGTCCAGCAAGCAGTTTCCCACTCTGATTAACAAAGGGCTAATTTCTGGTAGAATCCTAGCACCATTTTACCATCTAAAAATGGGCCTGAAAATCCTGTGTTTTTAAAAAATTTACTTAGTTTTTTCTAGCCAATTTGTTCTGTGAAGTACTCTGGGGTCTCCTAATAATAAAGAATGTTAGAAAGGCAATCTATGTAGGATTTCATCCAGAAGGTAGTGCCACCTCCCTGGATACTTTATTCTAGCAAGAAAAAGAAGGTTCCAGAAGACTTTCCAAGCTCACCCAGGCACAGTCACCTTACGTAGTCTGCTCCTGTGGGGACAGGAGCACTCTCTCCAGGCACACAACCTCTCTGCTGGGGGAGGGTTTGGCAAAGCAACCCCTCTAACAAATTGTGTCTGTAAATGCCCTCATGCCACACTCTGGTGCTGTGTGCATGGACACATACAGGGGTGGGCTGGGGTAACAGACACCGTGGAGACTGCTTGGATATTTGCTAAGCATTAGTGGAAATATTCTGGGTGGTGGAGGCTTTGCAACTGGATGGTCATGAGAATTCTCTAATTGTACCCAAAGGAAAGACTCAAGTTAACATCAGGGCATGCTATAGACAAGGGGTTCTCAGACTTGACTGTGCATTTGAATCATCTACGGAGCTTTTAAAAAATACTGATGCCTGGGTTCCACTCCAGATCAGTTAAGTCAGAATGTGGAGGCCACTCCCTAGCAGTGGGGACAGAGGAGAGAGAGAGGCCCCAGGGATGGCCCTCAGCCTCATTCCTGTAGGCACATCATGAAGGAGGACGTTTCCCTGCCTGTTGACAGAGTAACACAGCAATTCCAAGTTCTCTGCACTTCAGGGGCCCAATCACAGTTCTTCAAGGAAGCACATCGCTTTCCCAAAGTGATGCTGTTCTAGGTATAAACCTGAATCTGTTTTAAATAATCTAGAAAATGAATTGCTGGAAAATATCAGTGCTATTTTTAGTCTACCCAGTGTGTGTCACTCCCCACAATCCCACCCCTGCTACTGAGGACCAGGGCTGGTGATGTAATGTCAATAGATAGGGGGAAAAGCCACTGGAGGGTCCTTTGGCAAGTGGGTACGTGGGGGATTGTCTCGATGGTGCTGGCAGTCAAACCCGCTGTTCTCACTATCTCCTCCACTGCTTTTACATTTATATAATGCATGATAACGTTACACTTTTCTGACTTATCTTATAGGCTACTATGCTGATAACTGGAAAGGCTATTTAAGGGAGCGGGATCCTCCTATGACTAAAGCGTTCTTTGACACAGCTGAGGAGAAACCCTTCTGCAGTGAGTGACTGTGCTTGCTTGCCGTTGCCCAACTCTTTTATTTTCGGAATGGCTGAGTCTCAGCTTCCTGGCTACTTCTTGGCAGATGAAGGCCATGGTGAAGCATGGACTTTGGAGTTGGAAGGACCTAGGTTGAATCCTGACTCTCCTACATAATAGCTGTGTGACCAAGACATTTAACTTCTCTGAGTCTCAATGTCCTGCTTGGTAAAAGGGGGATAATCATGCCTATCTTCTGAGTTATAAGGATTAAAAGCTCAACAAATCATAGTTGTTAGCTTCACTGGATGGCCATTCTAATCACTAAGATCTTCCAGAAAATTTGCTTGAGCCCCAAGAGACGTGAAATTGCGGTTAGGAAAAATCAGGTGTCAGCCACATCTATGGGCCAGTTCCAGCTCCAAAACTAAAACAATGACCTTCTAAAGACATTGAGAGGTTGGGTATTCAAGACGGGAGCTAAATGGGGCAGCAGGTGATCAGATGCCCCGGGAAGCAAGTAGGGATTTTCCTGGGCAGATGTACATCTTACAATCTTATCCCCCTTTTCACTTTTCTTGGGAGCAACCCTTATAAAAGAGGTTGCACATCACCAGGTTTCCCTCCTTCTTTGGAATCATGAGTGGCAGCCCAGGGTTTGGTGTCTGCCCAATCCAAATGGGGCAAGCCCCTGAGTAATAATGGGCCATGAAATGGCAACCCCATGGCTGACCTTATTCCCTAGTGGGACTGTCATTTCCCTGAGCCTCTTTCCCCTTCTCTGCAAGTCTGACCAAGAGATAGCAAATCTGACTATCATGGTGGGATCCCCATCTTCCCAGGGCGTCCTTGAGCTTGGGGAGCAGGGAGTAGGGAGGAAGAATAGTTCTCTGGATACGTTATGTGCTCTCGTTTATTCAGTAGGAATTAATGGATATCCATAGGTATTACTGCTGGGATTACAAAGAGGAATAACCATCCCTTCCTAGTTGCCATTGTAGTATATTTTAGCTTTTTATAAAACCCCATAAGACATTATACAGGCAATATTTGTACAGATGTACATATATGTTTACCACTTTTTGGTTATCATTTTTCTTGCATTTTGTAAATGAGTAAAGTGTGTTAACTAATGATGAAAGAATACCAGAGCATGATAAGAACTCTGAGAGAGACCTGACTTAGTCTGAGGGTCAGTGAAGGCCTTCTGGAGGGAGTGCATTCAGCTGGAACCTGAAGGATGAATTGGCAAAGGGGGCAAAGTAAGAGTGTCCAAGTTGGGGAAAGGCCCAGAAGCAAGAGAGAACATGGCAGTGCAGGTGGTGTGGCAAGACTGGGGAGGAGATGAGGGAGGCTGGGTAGGCTGGTGGACATGGCCCAGATTGAGGAACACCTTGACAGCTGTGGAGGGTCTCTACATGGCCCCCTATTTGGTTTATTCTAAAATGGGCAGGGATTGAAGTGAACCAATCATACTTGGCAGTAGGCCATGAGATTTCAGTCGATAAGGTGGAAACACTGATCCAAGAGTGATGCCTACACATGGCAACTGCATACCACTGAGTTCTGCCATCACTCAGGCCATCTTTACCAAAGAGAATAGAAAAAAATATTAGAAAATTCTGCCCTGGATCTTTGCAGAAAAACTAGAGGAAGAGAAAAGGAGACTCAGGTATTAGGGAGGTTGGGTTTTTACGAATTGAACCTTCAGGAAAGCAGTTGGTAATATTCTTCTCTTAGCATGTTCTCTCCCTGTTTTGTAGTATATCATTACTTTGTGGATATTATAACTTGGAACAAGAACATAAGAAGAGGATCCATTACAATCAAATTGAGAGACAAAGCTGGAAACACCACAGAATCCAAAATCAATCAGTAAGTTGGGCTGGGATTCTTTGCAGCTTGCTATTTCCTTTTTTGCTCAGAGAACATATCTACTTTTTAATTATAGGTCTGTAAGCGTCTTTGTCCTATAATATATATAAAGGGATATATTGCTAAGTTACTTCTTTTTTTTTTTTTTTTGCTTAGTTACTTCTTGTGGCTCTTGATCTTTCAGGCTCTTTACAAATGGAATTGGTACAGGAATTTTTTTCCTTCTTTCTTTCCTTCCCTCCCTCCCTTCCTCCTTTCCTCCCTTTCTTCCTTCTTTCCTTCCTTCCTTCCTTCCTTCCTTCCTTCTTTCTCCCTCCCCCTCTCCCTCCTTTCTTCTCTCCTCCTTCCTTCCTTTTCATAAACATTTAATTTCAAAAGTCATCCCTGCTAGCTATAAATGATTTAAACAGTAAATAAGTATGTAACATAAAAGCACAAACCTTGCCCCATCCCAACAATCCCATGCCCAAAGGCACCCACTCACATACACACGTTTCTATTCTTTTCTGAGCTCATAATATACATATATACATAAATATATTTCTGACACTCAGAAAATCTAATTTGCAATAGAAAATTGGAAACACCCTAAAAATCCAATGATGGGGAAATTGGTAGTTCCCATATAATAAAATAGTATTCAAACACTGAAGTTATTTATAAAACATTAAATGAAATGCTTATAATGTACTAAGTGAAAAAATGCAGGATATAAAACTATATAAAGTATAAAATTAGCTCAACACTGTAAAAATAATGAAAAAGAAACATGACAAAACATGTTAGATTGCCCCTTGGGTGGTAGGAATATGAGTGCCTTTTAAAGTTTCTCTTTACTTTTCAATTTGCTGTGCTGTTGTATATATATAGTTTTAAAATAATGAATAATTTTTTTCATCTGTTACTTTTATAATCAGGAAAAAGGGAAAAAAAACCCCAAACCCTTTAGTGTAAGCAAAGGAATTTGAGGCTCCTTTCATTCATTTACTTAGGAGATGCTTCCTGGGTCCTATTATCTACTAGACACTTGGGTTGTCTCTTGGCCTCATCCATAGAGTACCATGTAGATGGTCATCTGAAACTGGCAATTGCCTTCTGGGCTCACTGTGTAGATAAATAAGGAAGGTGTGGGTGCAGGGTTTGGAAGTGACTTTTTTTTTGTTTTTTGGCTGCACCGCATGGCTTGTGGGATCTTAGTTCACTGACCAGGGATTGAACCTGGGCCCTCAGCAGTGAAAGCGCAGAGTCCTAACCACTGGACCGCCAGGGAATTCCCTGGAAGTGACTTTTTTAAATGCATCCTTGGATCATAATAATAACAGCCTTTGTTTACTGAACCAAGCACATTACAGACATTGGTTAATGTAATTCTCACTAAAATCCTGTGAAGTGGTATTACCATCCCTATTTTTTAAATTATTTTATTTATTTTTATTTGTGGCTGTGTTGTGTCTTCGTTGCGGTGTGTGGGCTTCTCATTGCGGTGGCTTCTCTTGTGGAGCACGGGCTCTAGGCACGTGGGCTCAGTAGTTGTGGCTCGCAGGCTTCAGTAGTTGTGGCTCTCAGCCACTAGAGCGCAGGCTCAGTAGTTGTGGTGCATGGCCTTAGTTGGTCCGTGGCACGTGGGATCTTCCTAGACTAGGGCTCGAACCCATGTCCCCTGCATTGGCAGGCGGATTCTTATCCACTGTGCCACCAGGGAAGCTCCTATCATCCCTATTTTATAAATGAGGAAACTGAGGCTCACAGAGGGCAAGTGGTTTGGCCAATATCACACTCCCTTCAGCACCGATGTCCCCAAACCCATGGGGGGGCAGCATTTTCAGGGAGGGAACCACTAAGGGGCCACATCTTGAGAAACCAGCCTCAGGTAGTTTATAGGCATCAATGCGGAAGGTGGGCAGAGACCTCATCTGGAGAGTCTAAGAAACAGCAGGGGAGATTGTGCAGTTATATGAGGAGCACTCACTCAGCAAAATTTGGGTATTTGTGCCAATAATTGTTTGCGAAAAAGTCATCACCGATCAGAGATATGGGAGAAAAAGAAATAGTTGTTCTATTTCATGGTAAGATTACGGATACTTTTCTCTTTTTTGCCAGGTAAACTTGAACATTTTAGTGTTTAGTATTTTTATGATTTAAGAAAATGGAGATAATAATATTAGAATATGTACCCTGAGCTTATTCAGTCTTACCAGTCTATGGGTTACAAATGAAGTCACATTCAAGGATATTATCTGCCTGTTGACTCTCCCTGTATATGTGTTCTAGATATATTTCTTTTTTTTTAACCTTAAAAAAATTGAGATATAATTCACATACAATAAATTCACCTTTTTAAAGTTTATAATTCAGGGCATTTTAGTATATTTACAAAATGTGAAACCATCAGTACTAATTTCAGAATATTTTCATCATCTCAAAAAGAAACCCCATACTTACTATTAGTAATTCCCCATTCTTCCCTCCTGTCCAGCCCCTGCCAACCACTAATTTGCTGTCTCTATAGATGTACCTATTCTGGGCATGTCATATAAATGGAATCATACAATATGTGGTCTTTTGTGTCTGGCTTTCTTTAAAAATTTTATTTATTTATTTATTTTTGGCTGTGTTGGGTCTTCGTTGTTGCACGTGGGCTTTCTTTAGTTGCAGCGAGCGGGGGCTACTCTTCATTGAGGTGCGCAGGCTTCTTATTGTCGTGGCTTCTCTTGTTGTGGAGCACAGGCTCTAGGCACGCGGGTTTCAGTAGTTGTGGCATGTGGGCTCAGTAGTTGTGGCTCACGGGCTCTAGAGCGCAGGCTCAGTAGTTGTGGCACACAGGCTTAGTTGCTCTGCGGCATGTGGGATCTTCCTGGACCAGGGATCAAACCCATGTCCCCTGCATTGGCAGGTGGATTCTTAACCACCGCACCACCAGGGAAGCCCTTGTGTCTGGCTTTTTTTTTGATTTGCATGTTTTCAAGATTCATCCATGTGTAGCATTCATCAGGACTTCGTTCCTTTTTATGGCTGAATAATATTCCATCGTATGAATATTCTACATTGTATTTTGATCCACTGACCTCTGGCCCAGATGCACCACTGTGCTCACACATACCACATTTTAAATATCCATTCACTAGTTGATGGATATTTGGGTTTTTTCCACTTTTTGGCTATTATGAATAATGCTACTATGAACATATATGTACACGTTTTTGTGTGGACATATGCTTTCATTTCTCTTGGGTATATACCTAGGAATGGAATTTCTGGATCATAGAGGACTTTGTGTTTAACCTTTTTAAGGAACTCCCTGCCAAGTTGTTTTCCAGAAGGACTGCACCATTTTACATTCCCTCCAGCGATGTATGAGAGTTCCAGTTTCTTCACATCCTTGCCGACACTGTTATTGTCAGTCTTTAAAAGTTGTGTTTTCTTTTTAACCATGATAAAGAAGCATATGATAAAAAACCCCATAAAGTGTACCAACTTAATCATGTTTAAGTGTAAGTTCATTCGTAAGTATATTCACATTGTTGTGAAACAGCTCTCCAGAACCTTTTCATCTTGCAAAATCTGAAACTCTATATCTATTAAATAACAGTTCCCATTTCCCCCACCCCCTACCCCCTAGCAACGACTATTCTACTGTTTTTATGAATTTGACTACTTTAGATACATCATATGAGTAGAATCATACAGTATTTGTCTTTTTGTGATTGACTTATTTCACCTAGCATAATGTCCTCAAGTTTTGTCCATGTTATAGCATGTGACAGGATTTCTTTCCTTTTTAAGACTGAATAATATTCCATTGTATGTATATATCACATTTTGATTATCCATTCATACATGTCTGTCTTTTGTTACAGCCATTCTTGTGGGCATTCCATGATATCTCACTGTGGTTTTGATTTGTAATTTCCTAATGATTAATGATGCTGAGTATCTTTCATATGCTTGTAGACCATTTGTAGAGCTTTTTGGAGAAATGTCTATTCAGATCCCTTAGCCATTTCTTTTCCTTTTAAACAGACTTTATTTTTTAGAGCAGTTTTAAGTTCACAGCAAAATTGAGCAGAAAGTACACAACTTTTCCACATACTCCCTGCCCCACATAGGCACAGCCTCCCTCAGTACCAAAATCTGGTACCAGAGTAGTACATTAGTTACAACTGAAGAATCTACATTGATATGTCATTATTACCCTAAGTCCGTAGTTTACATTAGGGTTCACTGTTGGTGTTGTGCATTTTCTGAGTTTTGTCAAATGTATAATGACATATGTCTACCATTATAGGATCACGGAGTAGTTTCACTGCCCTAAAAATCTGTGTTCCCTCCCTATTCAAATCTATTCATCCCTCCCTCCCCCCAACCCCTGGCAACCACTGATTTTTTTTTTTTACTGTTTTCATAGTTTTGCCTTTTCCAGAATGTCATGTAATTGGAATCATACAGTATGTAACCTTTTCAGATCGGCTTCTTTCACTTAGTAATATAAGCATTTAGAGTTCCTCCTTTTCTTTTCTTTTTTTTTTAATGGCTTGACAGCTCATTTCCTCTTGGCACTAAATAATGTTCCATTGTCTGATGTATCACAGTTTATTTATCCATTCACCTACAAAAGACATCTTGGTTGCTTCCAAGTCTTGGCAGTTTTGAATAAAGCTGTTATAGACATCTGGGTGCAGGTTTTTGTGTGCCTTACCCATTTTTAAACTAAGCTAATTATCTTTTTATTGTTGAGTTGCAAGAGTTCTGTGTATATTCTAGATACAACTCCTTTATAGTTTTAGGTCTCACATTTAGGTCTTTGATCCATTTGGAGTTAATTTTTGCATGTGATGTGAGGTAGGGGGCTTCTACTTCATTCCTTTGCCTGTGAACATCCAGTTGTCACAGCATCATTTATTGAAAAAATTCTTCTTTCTCCATGAATTGTCTTGAGACCCTTGTCTAAATCAATTGACTGGGAATGCCCAGGTGGTCCAGTGGTTAGGACTCTGTGCTCTCACTGCCGAGGGCCCAGGTTCAATCCCTGGTCGGGAACTAAGATCCCACAAACTGCGCGGCATGGTCAAAAAAAACATTCCATCCACCATAAATGTAAGAGTTTACTTCTGGACTCTCAATCTATTCCAGTGATTGATATATCTTATCTTTATGCAAGTACCACATTGTCTTGTAGCTTACTGTAGCATTGCTGTAGCTTTATAACAAAATTTGAAATCAGGAAGTATAAATCTCCCAACTGCGGTGTTTTTCAGAACTGTTTTGCTATTCTGGGTCTCTTGAATTTCCATATAGATTTGAGGATCAGTTTGTCAATTTCTGTGAAAAAACAAAAGAGGCAGCTGGGACTTTGAGAGGGGTTGTCTTGAATCTGCAAATCAATTTGGGGAGTATTGCTGTATTAACAATAGTAAGTCTTCCAATCCATGAACATGGACATGGTATCTTTCATTTATTTAGGTCTTACTTAACTTCTTTCAGTGATGTTTTATAGTTTTCAGTGTACAAGTCTTGCACTTTTGTTAAATTTAATCCAAGTATTTTACTCTTTTTTATGTTACTGTAAATTGAATTCTTTCCATAATTTCATTTTAGATTATTCATTGATAGTGTACAGAATTACAACTGACTGATCTTGTATCCTGCAACCTTGCTAACTTATTAGAGGACTCAGTAAGATTTCTATGTACAAGATCAGGTCATCTGCAAATAGAGATCGTTTTACTACTTTCTTTCCAATCTGAATGTCTTTTTTCCCCCTCCTTTTCTTGTCTAACTGACCTGGCTAGAACTTCTTTCTAAGCTGAATAGAAGCGGCAAGAGACATCCTTGTTTTGTCCCTCATCTTTGGGAGAAAACATTCAGTCTTTTAATATTAAGTACATATTAACTTTTTTTTTTGTAGATGCCTTTATCAGGTTAGGGAATTTCCTTCAATTCCTAGTTTGTTGAGTATTTTTATATTGAAGGGATATTGGATTTTGTCAAATGCTTTCTCTGCATGTATTGAGATAACCATTTGTTTTTGTCCTTAATTCTATTGATATGGTGTATTATAATAATTGATTTTTGCATGTTAAATCCACTTTGCATTCTGGGATAAATCCCACTTGGTTAAGGTATATAGTCATTTTTATATTTTGCTGGATTTGGTTTGCTAGTTTTATTTGAGTTTTTTGAATTTATATTCATAAGACATATTGATCTTTAGTTTTCTTTTTGTGTGTGATGTCTGGTTTTGATATCAGGATAATACTGGTGTCACAGAATGAGTTGAGAAGTGTTTCCTCCTCTTCTATTTTTTTTTTTTTGGAAAAATTTGTGAAGAATTTGGTGTTAATTCTTCTTTAAATATTTGGTAGAGGGGCTTCCCTGGTGGCACAGTGGTTAAAAATCCACCTGCCAATGCAAGAGACATGGGTTCGAGCCCTGGCCCTGGAAGATCCCACATGCCATGGAGCAACTAAGCCCCTGCACCACAACTACTGAGCCCATGGGCCACAACTACTGAAGCCTGCGTGCCTAGAGCCCATGCTCCGCAACAAGAGAAGCCACGACAATAAGAAGCCCGCGCACCGCAAGGAAGTCCCAATACAGCCAAAAATAAATAAATAAATAAGTGTTTAAAAAAAAAAATTTGGTAGAGGGGCTTCCCTGGTGGCGCAGTGGTTAACAATCCGCCTGCCAATGCCAGGGACACGGGTTTGAGCCCTGGTCTGGGAAGATCCCACATGCCGCAGAGCAACTAAGCCCATGTGTCACAACTACTGAGCCTGCACTATAGGGCTCACAAGCTACAACTACTGAAGCCCGAGCGCCTACAGCCCGTGCTCTGCCACAAGAGAAGCCTGCGCACCTCAATGAAGAGTAGCCCACGCTTGTTGCAACTAGAGAAAGCCCGCGTGCAGCAACAAAGACCCAACGCAGCCAAAAATAAATAAATAAATAAATGAAAATTTAAAAATATATATATTTGGTAGAATTCATCCATGAAGCCATCTTGGCCTGGGCTTTTCTTTGTAGGTTTGCTTTTTGTTTTTAATTGCTAATTCAATCTCTTTATTATAGGTCTGTTCAGATTTTCTTTTCTATTTCTTCTTTTTTTAATTTATTTATTTTATTTACTTTATTTTTGGCTGCATTGGGTCTTCATTGCTGTGCCCGGGCTTTCCCTAGTTGTGGTGAGTGGGGGCTACTCTTTGTTGTGGTGCACGGGCTTCTCATTGCGGTGGCTTCTCTTGTTGCGGAGCACGGGCTCTAGGCGCGTGGGCTTCAGTAGTTGTGGCTTGCAGGCTCTAGAGCACAGGCTCAGTAGTTGTGGCGCATGGGCTTCGTTACTCTGCGGCATGTGGGATCTTCTCGGACCAGGTATCGAATCCATGTCCCCTGAACTGGCAGGCGGATTCTTAACCATTGCTCCACCAGGGAAGTCCCTGTCGTGTCTCTCTTTTTTGTTTTTGCGATACACAGGCCTCTCACTGTTGTGGCCTCTCCCGTTGCGGAGCACAGGCTCCGGAGGCGCAGGCTCAGCGGCCATGGCCCACGGGCCCAGCTGCTCCGCGGCATGTGGGATTTTCCCGGACCGGGGCACGAACCATGGCCCCTGCATTGGCAGGCGGACTCTCAACCACTGTGCCACCAGGGAAGCCCTGCTGTGTTTTCTTTAAAAATCCCTTTCTTGAGAGATTTTGTTTCTGTAGTTTTTATTGGTTGTTATTCAGACAGCTGAACACAAGCCTTCAGTTTGAGAGGTCCCCTCAAGCACCAGAATGGACTTTTCCTCCTCATGACAATTTTCAATTTGAAACAGCAAAACACTCTTGGGCTGCAGCATCAGGGTGATATTCTGGCTCTTCCTGAGGACATTATGGGAAGTCAGGCTCTTCTGGCCACATGTCCGCCTTCCCTAGAACAGAAGTACTCAGTGGTGGACTTCCTTTTGCTCTCTTTCCTTTTATGGGCCATTATTTTTGGGGTTGGTGCCTTAATCTTTTCTCACACCCCTAGGCAGTTTGAAATTCCACAGTGAAACCTGAGAGTGACAGTCACCGGCAATGCTTGCCAGGTTGCTTGAGTGTGGTAGTCCGCGCATCACATTTTTTACACGTAAGCACATGTTTGTATCCTCTTTGAGAATTCTGAGAAGGCTTTGGTAGGTTTTAATCGTTCCAGTCTTTTGCATTTTTCCAGTTCTTTTTACTGTTAGCAATCTGGGTCCCATCAGGGTCTGGTGCAGCGGGGAGGCGGCTGCCTGCTCCCTGCCTGCAGAGCAGGGGTGCCCCGGGCACGCGGCTCCGCTGGAAAGGTCGCTTTGGTGGTCCCATGTCCCAGCACTCAGTCCTGCGGGCCTCCTCACTCGCACCCAGCCCGGGCAGGAGGTGCCCCTTCCCTGCAGCTGCTGCGCAGGCGCTGTGTGGAGCCGGCAGCTGCACTGCCCCACCAGCCAAGATCTGTCCTCCCGCCCGCAGCTGGCGGCCATAAAGCCTGCAGCCCGCAGCTTCCCCCCAGCCCCCCTTACAAATGTCTTTATTATTATTATAATTATTTCACTATGTGCGGGAATTCTTTGAGGATCTGAGGAGTATATTTCTCCAGAAAGATTTTGCGTTTGCCTGTCAAGTTCCTGGAGATACCATCCATCTGAGACCACTTTAATTTTTAAACTTGAGGTTTCTCAGACCACAAGTAGTTTGAATTTAGCTGCTGACCCATGTGAAGGGCACTCAGCCCCCTAGCTCCTCACAGCGCCAAGATTCGAGGTGGGGATTTTCTGTCACCTGAGGTGGTAGAAGGTTGTTTACTTCAAATTCATGTTTAGTTCACTCTTCCCCCAGAGTTCTCCTATTCAACTCCTGACCTTGAGGGGTCCATAGACTTTGTTTCATGTCCTACTGCACTGCAAGGCCATGAAAATTGAAGCTCAAGGTTACAAAGTTTCAAAAAAGACCAACAAAAGGTGATTTCAGGATTCCTATCTATTTGGATTTCTGCTTTCACATATTTTGAGAGTTTCTCAGTATTCTTTCCTTTCTTCTTAGTTCAGTGCAATTTAAAAGGTTTTTTGTTTTGTTTTTTGTTGTTTGTAATTGTATCCACTATTATGAATGCTTTCAGGGTATTTAGTGCACCATACTGCCAGAACTCACAGTTCACTGGCTCTCACTCTATTTACTCTTGTATGAACCCAACGCTTGGTTAGTGCCTCCCCATGTATTTCCAGACATCCTTCTAGGAGGAAGAGAGCATCTTACCTCTACTCATGGACAGCTCTGATCAGCTCCCGATCTCCTTTTTCTTCTCCTGCCTTCCTAGTACCCGCACTGGGTTCTGCCATCTGCAGGTGGCATCACCTTCTCCTGGAGTCCCTGCCCTTTCCTGATTCCATAGCTGCCCTTGGAGAAGTGGGAAGGGATCCCTTTTTCTCTTGCTACACTCTGATCAAGAGAGGACCAGAGTGGTGCTGCTTATAAGCCTCTTTGGTTAAACCACTCCTTTCCTATTAGCTTTTTTTTTTTCCTCTTTATTGTGGAAAATTAAAGTTTACAGAAAAGTTGCAGTAGTACTAAGAGCCTTTTCTTTTTCTGAACCATTCTACAGTAATTTCCAACATGCTGCCTCATCAACCCTAAGTATTTTAATGTGTATTTTCTACAAACAAGTATATTCTTCTACATAACTACAACTGACCATCAAAATAAGAGAAATAATATTGATACATTACTACCATCTGATCCTGAGACCCCATTCTAGTTTTACTGATTGTCCTGATAATGTCCTTTGTAGCAAAGGGATTCAATTCAGGATCACTGGCTGCACTTGGTTTTCCTGCTTCTTTAGTCTTCACTTTGGAACAGTTCTTCCGCCTTTCCTCGACTCTTTTGACTTTGACACTTTTGAAGATTACAGGTCAATTATTTTTAGCATGTCTTCAGTTTGGGTTTGCCTAATGTTTCCTCACGATTAGGTTCAGATCATGCATCTTTGGCAAAGACACCACAAAGGTGACATAATGTTTGTCTCAGTGCATCCTATTAGGAGGCTCACAATTTCGATTGTTTCATTAATGTGGATCAAGCAATTAAAGTGATTTCTGCCAAGTTTCTCCACTTTAAGGTTACTATTTTTCCCTTTGTAATTAGTATTTTGTGGGTAGGTACTTTGAGACCATGTAAATGGTCCATTACTCTTCAAACTTTTACCCACTGGTTTTAATGTTTTGTGGTTGAATGATTACTCTGATGGCTGCCATATGGTGATTTTTCTAATTCAACATTTAGGAAAGGCATTTTTTCTCATTTATTTATTCATTTATTTGTTTCATGTCCAAATATATCAATACAGACTCCCAGGTTTTTTTTTTTTCAGACTCCCAGATTTTTATATTTTATCAATGGGGAATTATAATCAGTTACTATCATTATTTATTTTGATATTCAAATTGTCCCAAATCTGGCCAGTGCCATTTTTTAATGCATTTTTAATTGTGGTAATAAAAACATAAGATTTACCATTTTAATCATTTTCAAGTGTACAATTCAGTAGCGTTAAGTGTATTCACATTATTGTGAAACAGATCTCCAGAACTTTTAAAAAGAAAATTATATATTTATTTGGCTGCGCCAGGTCTTAGTTGCGGCACACGGGATCTTCTCTGTGGCATGTGGGATCTAGTTCCCTGACCAGGGATCGAACCCAGGCCCCCTGCATTGGGAGTGTGGAGTCTTAACCACTGGACCACCAGGGAAGTCCCTCCAGAACTTTTTCATCTTGCAAAACTGAAACTCTATACCCATTAAGTAACAACATACATTTCTCCCTTCCCCCACTCCCTGGCAACCACCATTCTACTTTCTATTTCTATGAATTTGACTACTTTAGATATGTCATATTAAGTGGAATCAAACAATATTTATCTTTTTGTGACTGGTTTATTTCATTTAGCATAATGTCCTCAAGGCTCATCCATGTTGTAGCATGTGATAGGATTTCCTTTCTTTTTAAGGCTGAATAATATTCCATTGTAGGTACAAATCACATTTGTTTAATCCGTTCATCCATTGATGGACATTTGGGTTGCTTTCACCTCTTGCCTATTGTAATAATGCTGCTATGAACATGGGTGTGCAAATATGTTTTGGAGACCTTGCTTTCAATTCTTTTGAGTATATACCTAGAAGTAGAATTGCTGGATCATGTGGCTCTGTTTTAAATTTTTTGAGGAGCCTTCATACTGTTTGCCATAGTGGCGGTACCATTTTACATTCCCACCAACAGTGTACAAGGGTTCCAATTTTTCAATATCCTTGTCAACACTTGTTTTCTGTTTTTGTTTTTTTCACAGTAGCCACCCTAATGGGTGTGATTCTATATTCTTTTGAACATCTCCATCACTCTTTGAGTGTTTCCTTACTTTTGGCACACATGTTGTTCCAGGATCACTTTGTACTTTCCCTGCCCTAGCCCTGGAATCAACCATTTCTCCAGGGAGCCCTAGTTCCATTTTGTGGAGATAGTATTTAGAAACCAAAATCTGGGCAACCTTTTGGATTAGTTTTACTTGTGGCACTTCTGCTCTGCACAGTGAGGCTGGGGTGACAGGCACCTCCTCACCCCATCCCGACCTCCAAACTAAGGATTCATTCCTAGAGCAATCATTTCTCCACAGCCTATTCTTGCAGCTCCCCAGAGGGACAGTACCCAGGTGAATCTCCCTAGTGGATACACCTTAGGCTTAATTTGGGATTCCAATTGTAGGAAACATCTCCACACACTTGGGAAAAAAAAGTATTGGAACCTGGGTTGTAGCTGTTTTAAGGTTTCTCTTGAGGGCAGAACTGAAAAAATATATGCTTAAGCACAACTTCTAAATTAGTATCTAGGGACTTCCCTCATGGTCCAGTGGTTAAGACTCCACGCTCCCAATGCAGGGGGCCCAGGTTCGAACCCTGGTCAGGGAACTAGATCCCACATGCTGCAACTAAGAGCCCGCATGCAGCAACGAAGATCCTGCGTGCCGCAAGTAAGATCCAGCACAGCCAAATAAGTAAATAAATATTTAAAAATAAAAAAAGAACTTATAGGGCTGCTTGCATTAAAAAAAAAATAAGTTAGTATCTAGTCTGGCTTAAAAATATACCTGTGCATCTAGCAATGCAGTTTAATGGAAAGACCATAACTTTGAACTCAGCCAGAACTGGGTTTTAATCACTGCACGGCTACAGAGAAGCCCTGTGACCTGGGTGAGCTTCAGCTTTGAAAGTATCTGTTTCCTTATTTGTAAAATGAAGACGATAATACCTTGCAGAGTTTTTCAGGGGATTGGAGAAATGTGTCAAGAGATGAGGATGCTGTCTGGCCTACAGTAGGCAGCGCATACCTTTCCAATGTCACAGCATCTCATCAATCCTGGGGTCAGCAGCTTCACTTATGCAGTCCCTTGGAATCCAACGGACTTTGCCCATGAAAGTCGGCTAGTGCAGGCTATGGGGTCAAATGGCTACTTGCTGATGAGTGATTTTGTAGGCTTCAAAACTGTTTTCTTTCATTGGTAATTCATATCCACTTAAAAATATATTATTTCTTCCTTCCAGTGAGCCCACAACATTTCAGAAATACCACCAAGTAAGTCTGCTTGCAAGATTCAGTCAAGATCTGGATAAAGTGGCAGCCATTTCCTTGGTGTTCTCTACAGGATCTGTAATAGGCCCAAGGTACAAGCTCAGGATTCTCCGAATGAAGTTAAGGTCACTTGCCCATCCAGAGAGGTGAGCTGAGGCAACGTCTGACAAACCCCTGTTTTCCAAACATGTTACTGGTTCCTGTCCAATCTGCTTGGTCTTAACGTTTTAACAGGACTTCATCAATCACAATGAAAGAAGTGAGGGGTTTTCCAAAACTAGAGTTGATAAAAATAAGTTGCCCGGTAATCCAAGAAAAATTTACTGGTATGCACGTAAAGACAAACGGTCCAATAATCCAAAGAAACAACGTTGTTATACGCTTAGAGTTACACGATTCCTCCCTAATCACTCTACCCACGCTGCTTGCAAGCTGACAATTTGTTGTAGAAAAGAAACCCTCATATAATTTGGCAAACTGATAAAACACAGCCTAGCATTAAAAAAGGTACAGAAAATTTGGAATGTTTTATTCCATTGATACAGGATACAACTACTATATCAACGTTAAATTTGATAACTGCACTGAGAATGTGCTTGTTCTTAGGAAATACACACTGAAGTATTAAGGGGTAAACAACCTATTCTCAGTTGGTTCAGAAAAAAATAACTGCATGTGTGTGTGTAGAAAGAGAGAGAGAGGCAGAGACAAAGAGGGGGAGAAAGAACAAAGCTGTGATGGTATGTGTGTTTTGTGAGTAATGCCACTCCTACATATATTCCTAGTGTTCAATCTGTGGACAGAGACAGGAAATGATGTGAGCAGTTACTACTTTATGTTTATAAATTCCTTTTTCCTGAAGGTTTAGGATACCTCAAAACATTTAATAATACAAGTTTTTTTTTTTCTAAGAGGATAGTCATTACATCTTTTTTCTTTTTAATTAATTAATTTATTTATTTTTGGCTGCATTGGGTCTTTTTTTTTTTTTTTTTTTGTGATATGATACAAGGGCCTCTCACTGTTGTGGCCTCTCCCGTTGCGGAGCACAGGCTCCGGATGCGCAGGCTCAGCGGCCATGGCTCACGGGCTCAGCCGCTCCACGGCATGTGGGATCTTCCCGGACCGGGGCACAAACCCGTGTCCCCTGCATCGGCAGGTGGACTCTCAACCACTGCGCCACCAGGGAAGCCCAGTCATTACATCTTAAAACTGGGACTTTTTAATACTTCTTTCCCTGATTATCAAAGGAATACATATTCATTTTATAAAATCTGGAAAGTACAGAAAGTGTTAGGAGGAAGAAGAAGAATACCACGGATAATGTCATTATTCAGAGGCAACCACTGTTAAAATTTTTGGCTATTTCTTTCTAATCTTCTACTTTTTTTTAATCATTTATTTATTTATGGCTGCATTGGATCTTCGTTGCTGCACGCAGGCCTTGTCTAGTTGCAGTGAGTGGGGGCTACTCTTTGTTGTGGTGCACAGGCTTCTCATTGTGGTGGCTTCTCTTGTGGAGCATGGGCTCTAGGTGCACGGGCTCAGTAGTTGTGGCTTGCGGGCTCTAGAGTGCAGGCTCAGTAGTGGCGCACAGGCTTAGTTACTCCGCGGCATGTGGGATCTTCCCGGACCAGGGCTTGAACCCATGTCCCCTGCATTGGCAGGTGGATTCTTAACCACTGTGCCACCAGGGAAGTCCCTTTCTATTTGCTTTGAAACCTAGTTGAAATTATATGGTAAATAAAATTTTACACCCTGATTTTTTTGCTGTTGTTGATGTGGCTTTGCTAATTTAGCACAAGCATTTCCCTAGAACATTAAAAATAATTGCTAAATAATTTTATATCTGAAAGAGATGATATAATTTACTCTACTAGAATGGGGTATTTTTATTATTGTATTGACAAGCATATTTCTTCTTATTTTCACAGGCCCCAGTTGTGTCGCTATGATCTTGTACTGATGGAAAATGTTGAAACAGTCTTCCAACCTATTCTTTGCCCAGAGTTGCAAATGTAACTGTTGTCAGGACGCCCGGGTACCAGTAACATCAAGAATGCTACAACTACAGGATTTTTAAAGCTTCACCTCGCCTTCTCCTCAAGGCATAAAAAGTATGGAATAACCAGGGTTTTTGTTTTGTTTTTTTACAATCATGTCCTGTGGATATCATATTGCAAAATATCAAGTGACCCTGGATTATGAAACAGTCCTGGGAAGGGAGCCCCTAAATAGGACAAGTCAGAAATAGCCAGGCTCCTGACGGCACAGCGCCTTGTTAGGCTGTGTCCTGGGGCCTCATTTGTTCCGAACTGTTGATTCTGCTGCCTGTCACTTGGGCATTTCTGCCAATCACAGTGGCCAGGCAAGCACCTTAAGGGAAGGACTGGCTGGAGACATCACTTTGGACTCGACCCCATGTTCTCTGTGCCAGATCCCTCCAGGCTCTGCACAGAGGGAGAATGGCTTCCTGCCTTGTTTAAAGTGGGGCTGGTGCAGGAGGAGGTGGGGACAGACCAACAGCCAAGAAGGCAGCTGCTGGGACTAGTGGATGAGGGAAGAAGAGCAGATGAAGCAGTGGGGCAGCCTTGCTCACAGGGACAAGGGATAGAGTGAGAGGCAGGAGAGAAAAAGCAGAGCTTGTTTTTCACTTAAGGTGAAGAAGCATCACTTTACATGCAACCCTCATCTGAAGCAATACTTAAGAAATGTTTTGTTTTTCTTTATCACCAATGTAATCTGTACTTGTTGAAGGAAATTTCAAAAATGCACGGATGCAAAAAAAAAATGCACGGATGCAAAATGAAAATATGCTATCCATAATCCCACCTGTCAGAGGTAATTAATGTTAACCTTTTGGAGCGATGCTAAATAACTTGTTTTGCCAACATGTGAATTCAAAGCACTAACCGGTCTGCTCTTGGCGCACCCGAAGCTCCCAGTTTGAGGAATTCTCAGGCTTCCCTAGGAAGAGGTGCGATCCATGAATCTGAAATGACAACAGCAGCCAAGTCAAAAGGCCCTCTCAAGGGCCAAGGTCAGAGAGGTCAGAACCACTTGAGGTCAGATGCCCAGGGTGGAGACAGAGCCAAAGGGGTGGACACCACCCATCCCCCAGCCGTGGCCACTGCAGGAAGTTTCCTAGGATTCCTGAGTCATAGGTTCACTAACCTCCTCCCCGTCCAAGTGACTGCTCTCCTACTGCCTTCTGTGTGGAGAGCCGTATTTTAAAGAAACAGACTCTGTTTCAAAAATGATGGAACTCTGTGAATGCAATCCAGCGTGGCACACTTGATTTATACCTATATAGCAAATCCAGAGTCTATTCCACTTAAGTGAGGGAGGCCTGCAGCGAATGTCTGAACTCTGAAAGGAGTAAGGCTCAGCGAGGCTCCTGCCCACTTGCACATCTTTTCAGCCTTCCTCCTTCCCACGTTTCCTCAGCAGTGGTGGATACAGAGATCCCGGTGCTGATAGGTCCTGATTTCTTTTTTAGAGTTTTATTGGTCCTGTATTTTGATTAGCACAGTCACTTCTTTGTGCTCTTTGCCTTCCTTGGTAAGCAGGGGATCAAAACAACATCAAGAAAATGCCAGGAATAGCATTTCTATCAATGAATAAGCTCCTCAGGCCAGTGGGTGTCTCTGAGCTTCTCCTGCTGGCGTCTCCTAGCACGGCGCCCGGCTCACTGGGGAGTGGGTGGGTGGGTGGGTGGGTGAACAAATAGATAAATGAAGGAGTAAAGGAAGGAAGTTTGTTGCCTGGAGTGGAGGTGAATTCAATGTGTTGCATGTAACAGTGATCAGGTGAAATGAAGGCAGTTACAGGTGTGGCCACTCTCTTCTCACAATCTTTCTCCCAAGGCCCCTGGAACTTTCCTCTCTGTCTCTTGTTACCCTTGCCTCTCTTCCCTTCCTTTTGTCAGTGTATTTGTCTAAATACCCAACCCAAGATGCAATGAAACTGCAGCCTACCCTGTTCCCTCCTGTCTTCACCAATATCTCCCACTCCATGTTTGGACCTTAGCTGGATGGTCCAGGGGAGTCTTCCTGGCCCTCATTTCTGCACGGAGCCCACTGGACCTGCCCTTCCGTAGCACTGTTCACTGTTTAAGCTGCGTTTTTTTACATTTATGTGTATGATTATTTGATTACTGTCTGTCTGTCTTCTCCACTAGGCTGCTCTGCCAGGCAGAGGCCATGTGCCTAGTGTGGCGCCTACAATGCAGTCTGTGCTCAGGAAATACTGATTAAATGAATGCTCCCCATTATCTTGTGAGCCTTATGGAGCCATGTTCGGTTGTGAGGAAAGACCAGGCCTCCACCCCCAGCCACAGCCCATTTCCCTAGAGGTGCCCACCCTTCGCTGCCTTAGACCTCTCTCCCAGGCACCTCTGCTACTCTTGTCTCTGTTATCTCTGGAGGCCCACTGCCCACTTCCCAGGCTCCCTGGGAAAAAGAGAGTTTGGCTTTTGCTTTCACTCCTCTTCGCAACTTCCAGGTGGTCCCAATACCATCCTTTAGCAAGCCCACCTGTCCTGAAGCCTAGGAGATTTTGCTCTCCCCAGCTCCTGTTTTTGCACCTCAGCTAAAACCCTCCAGGACCCTCAGGCATCCCTGGGTGACTCCAAGCCGGGCTTGCTCTTCCACGACTCCCTTCCACCACCCACTCTGTATGTGCTACCATCGCTGCTTGTATTAAGCCATATTGTAATAGGTTTCCACGTCTGTATCTCCTCCAAGACTGTGAGCAGCACAAGAACAGCTGCTGCTTATTTGTCTTTGCTGCCCTGGCACCTAACACAATGCCCGGCACAAAGCAGGTGCTCAACAGATGTCTGTTGAACAGAATGGAGTGGATTTGTCCTTAGGGACTCGAGGGAGCCACCTGCATTCTGTTTTAGACATCAACACACTCATTCCCAAAACCTAAACTTAGAAGCTCCCACCCTCAGACCCCTGCCCCATGTTCTCATTCCTGACCTGGGATGCCAGCAACAGAAATCCACTCATATTTACCCAGACTTTATCAGAGACAGGAGACTTGTGGAACCCCAGGGAGAGCTGAGCCATCAGACCTCAGGAAGGGCAGGGATGGGGATGCCCTGGACCTTCAGCAACGAGAGTCCATAGGCCTTTACTAACCCTCGTGCTCTGCCATGTATCTCTCTGACTCAGCTCCGCTCCCTCCACAGGGCAGCTGTGGATCATTGGGGTCCTTGGGACCATTGGGTCCTTGGCCACTCACTTACTATATGGCCCAATCCCAAAGCTCAGGGAGAGGATCCAGCCCTCAGATCCTCCTCCTGGGGCAGGTGTCCATGCTGTTCCCATTGGTTGTGGTTGGAGTGGGGATGGGGAAACAAAGCCATGTGGTCTGATCAGAGCTACTCCTTTCAATTGCTCCATGCAGATCCAATTAAGCCAGGAAATGTGGTTGAGCCCCATGATAAAGACCTATAGGGAGTGGCTGGCTAACTTGCTCTCACTAGAGCCTCTTGGCTTTTCTTCCCTCCCACTCCCCTGCACCACTAGCCCCTACCTGTTCCCCAGTCCAGCATGTGTCCCTGGTGAGGGTTGCTGTTGCCCTTTACAGGCTGCCTGGTATGTGCTGCAAGTGAGTGGCCTCAGGGGAGGCTGTACAGCCTGCAGGCGGTACACCGGCTGGTTAGAGCTGGCTCTGCAGGTGCTGGGTTGGGGGTCAGGAGGGTTGGGGAGAGGCGGGCTGAGAGTGGGGAGCAGGGCCCCTTCCCCGAAACAGACAGGTTGAGCAGGAGGAATCAGAACAGGAGGCAAGGGGGGTAAGTCAGGGGTAGCAAGCAGGGGCTTGGGCAGTGAGCCTGTAGGCAATCAGGTTTGCATCTCCCAGAAGAGCTCTGTCAAAGGGCCCTTGTCACCTGGTGTTGGCCGAGTCCCACAGCCCCTCAGGTTTCCTTGCTGGATTTTCCCACGGACTCTGACACTGTGCACTGGTTCCTTTCTAACAGTCTTTCTTGGGCCCCTAGTGCACTCTTCCCCCACCACCCTATCTCTCATCCAACATCCCTGAATGAAATCTTGTTCTCTTTCACCAGTTCCACTATTTTCTTACCAGGCTTCTGATCTCAGTCTTCTCTCCGAAAAAGGCAGGTAGGGTAAGTGGTTAGGCTCTGCTATTTGCTGGGGTGTGACCTCTGTCGACTGACTTCACTCTGCCTAAGTTTCCATTCTCTGGACTGTAAAGTGGGGGCTGTTAGGGGCCCCTGCCTCACGAAGGTTGTTATATAATAAATGCATTCACGCATGTAGAAGTCTTCCTGTGGGGTGGGCGTGCCTAGACTCAGTGAATGTCAGCTGCTGTTACGTTCCCTCTCATGGTCTCCCTAAGAGCCCTTCCCTCCTCCCATTTCAACTGTCTCCTCTAGACAGATGACCTCTAAATCTGAATGTTCAACCCAAGCTCTGGATCTTCACCTGCTTGTTGAGAGGCAGTGTGGGGCACAGCAAAGAGCATGGGCTCGGGAGGGGCCGATGAGGGCTCAGTCCTGCTCAGCACTCACAGTGACTCCGTCTGAACACCTGCTCAGCCACTCGTCCATAAGAGGGATGATGACACTTGCTTCTCTGGAAGCTTGGCCACGTCTGTTTCCTCTGCGGCACCAACATGCTCTATAATTATAACTCTCTCCATCCTCTCCCGCAACCAAAGGCAAAGTGAAGTCCTTGAGAGCAGAAGCTTTTCTTCTTGTTCTCTGCTCTGCACACTTCTAGCACAAGCTCAATATCGTTATTCATTCACTTTCTCTCCTCCTGTACTCCTCTGACTTCTCAAAATCAGCACGTTCCACACCAGACAACCATTTCCTCCGTAGACCCGGTCTTTAATTTAACAAACTATTATTAAGTGCCAATAATAAGCCAAGCACAGGGCTAAGGGTTTGCATAGACATAGGATGGTGAGACGTTGTCTCATTTACAGAAGTGTTCACTGTCTCCTGAGGAGATGGATGATGACACTGGAGCACAGTATTTGCTATCACAGGAATATAGACACTCCACAGGCAGCCCCGAGCACAGAGGAGGCACAACCTTTCTGACTGTAGGAGCTGGAGAAGCCTTCTCAGAGGAGGTGACAACTGCCCCGGGTGTTGCTGAAAGAGTAGGGATTTTCAGGCAGAGAAGTTTCCCAGGGAAGAGTGTTGTCAGAGGCACAAACGAACACGGTGCATACACGGTGCACGTTTAGCTGGAATGGGAGACTTGAAGGGAGAAAATGAGACTGGAAGGCTGAGAACATTTCCCCACATTGTAAAATGGAAAATTTTACACATACACAGAAATAGGGGAAATGGTATAAAATCCACCTCCATGTGCTCATCATCCAGCTTCAGCAATTATCACTTCAACGGCCAATCATGTTTTATTTATATCCTTACTCACTACACTCCCATCCCATTATTTTAATGCAAATCTCAGACACTGAGTCATTTCATTCATAAATACTTCAGTATTTTGAAAAGGATATCTTTTTTCTTCTTACAAATGAGTCATAGTATAGTCTAACACTGCAACTTGTTTGATTTTTTAAAATTAATTTATTTTATTTATTTTTGGCTGCATTGGGTCTTCATTGCTGCGCACGCGCTTTCTCTAGTTGCAGTAAGCAGGGGTTACTCTTCTTTGCGGTGTGCGGGCCACTCATTGTGGTGGCTTCTCTTGTTGCGGAGCACGGGCTCTAGGCGTGCGGGCTTCAGTAGTCGTGGCAGGTGGGCTCAGTAGTTGTGGCTCGCAGGCTCTAGAGCGCAGGCTCAGTAGTTGTGGCGCACGGGCTTAGTTGCTCCGCGGCATGTGGGATCTTCTGGGACCAGGGCTTGAACCCGTGTCCCCTGCATTGGCAGGCGGATTCTCAACCACTGCGCCACCAGGGAGGCCCCCGACTTGTTTGATTTTTATCCTAGCCATCTATCTGGCTACTGTACTGTATCAGGATACATAACATTGTCTCCCTCTTTCAGGAAGCTACTTAGTGTTCCATTGGTGAATATACAATAATTAACCTCGATAGTCCCCAAATGATGGGCATTTAGGCTGTTCCCAATATCCTCATATCAAAACAAAGTTGAGAGAATACCCTTGAACATACATCTTTGTCTACCTACAGGCATATCTATGGGTTAAATTCCTGGACGTGGAATTGCTAGGACTTTGTGCACTTTGACTTCTGACAGGTGCTCTTTATTTGGCCCAGGAGGGGCTTCGAATGATACAACAAGGACGGTTTCTGTTTTCCAGGCTTGTGACATTTTGGAATCCTCTGTGTCATTCTCCATTTAATCAGCCATGTCCTACGAACTCAACTCCTCGGAGTCTGTCCACCTTCCTCCCCACTGCTGTGGTCCTGGCTCAGGCCTGATTGCTTTCTCACCAAGACAGTTGCTGCTACAAACTCAGAATGTAGTCTAATCACCTGCCAGGGCAACACATCCTAAAACGGGAACTACATGATTCTCTTGCTTAAACGCCTCTATTGGTGTCTCCCCAAGCACAATATCAAAAAAAAAATCCAACTCCTTAGCTGCCTTTCCATGCTTTCCAGTTTGTTCCCACCTTCTCACTCATTTCTCACACACCTTTAGGCTTCAAGGAAACTGGATGCTAGTGCCTTCCTGGGGCCCCCAGCTCACCTTCTCCCTCCTGTCTCTGTTGTGGAAATCTTGCTCATCCTTTATGGTGAACTCACCATAGAGGTGAGTGAACCACCTCTTCCATGAATCCACTCAGTGCAAGACCACTAGTTTTGAACCCAGGGTGACTTGGATTCTAATCGTGACTCTCTTGGGGAATGTCACTTAATCTTTCTGAGACTTGGATTTTTCATCTGTTAAATAAAGACAAAAATACCAACCTTGCAGAATTGTTGTGAGGATTAAGGATAATGGGCACGTAGTAGGCGTTCAATAAAAGGAAATTCTTATTTCCGTGGTCGCTTTGACTATCCCACCGCACTGGATTGGAGCCTCTGCTTCTACGCGGGCTGCATTTGCTTTGTGTTACATCTGGTGGTCGACAAGGCCGTCTTGACCACTAGACTGCAAGCTCGCTGTGAACAGGGCTGGTGATTCACCCCGGACCACCTACCGCCTGGCAGAGAGCCTGCAAATAAGTGGAGACGGGACAGATATAAACGTAGGAAAGAGATATACAGGCGGAAGGAGGGCAGACGCAAGCGCAGAGGGGCTGCAAGACAGCTTTCCGCTGGACTCTGGAGCCAACTGCGAGCGGAATCCGGGCCGGGGGTGGGGCCAGGATATGGGGGCGGGGCCTGGAGCGGACCCCCGCCCCTGTCCGTCCACTAACGCGCTCCGCTGTAGCAGTCCGCTAGCAGCGAGGTTCCTGGCGCTGCTTCCAGGCTCCTCCGCGGCGGGGCGGGTCCGGGTGCTGGCGCCGAGATGCGCCCCGTGCTCGGCCTCCTCCTGGTCTTCGGCGGCTGCACCTTCGCCCTGTACTTGCTGTCGACGCGACTGCCCCGCGGGTCGACACTGGGAACAGCCAAGGAGGCTGGAGACAGGTGCGTGGCGGCGGTGACAGGGCCCGGGGTTCGGGTCAGAGGAAGGGAGCCAGGTCCGAGGATGGGGTCTGGGAATCGGATTTTCGGGTTTCTGGATCGGAGGCGTCGGGGGCTGGGATTTGGGGTTCAGTTCTGGGACTGGAGATTGGGCCGCGTCTACACGGTCTTGGGCAGACCGGGTGGACGAGAGCGGGGCCTGGCCCTGTCTGGGACCTGCGTGCTGCCGGCTGCGCGGGAGTGCTGTCTGGTGCCTTTGGGGTGGTGATTTGCGGAGGGAAACGCGGCGCCCTACCTTGGGTGGATCCTGCTGGAGCACCTCTGTTCCCGCCATTGGATCGCCTCTTCAGCGGTGTTCCTGTCGCCTTCCCAGGCCCAGCCCTGATCCCCGTTTGCATCCGACCTTCGCCTCTATGTGGACCCGCAGCCCCTTCTTTTTTTTTTTTTTTAACATCTTTATTGGGGTATAATTGCTTTACAATGGTGTGTTAGTTTCTTCTTTATAACAAAGTGAATCAGTTATACATATACATATGTTCCCATATCTCTTCCCTCGTGCGTCTCCCTCTCTCCCACCCTCTCTATCCCACCCCTCCAGGCGGTCACAAAGCACCGAGCTGATCTCCCTGTGCTATGCGGCCCGCAGCCCCTTCTTAACGACTGCTCTCAGCCTCACTTCATCGTCCTCCCCACTTCACTACACTTCTGTCAGGTCTGCCCTTGGGGCTTTAAGGCATCCGGTCTTCAGGAGAAACGTTGATGGACAACTTTAAATTATTCACTAACTAATTATCTGCTGTCTTTTCTTGGCTGTCTCTGCACTTTTCCTTTTACTCCCTGACAGGTTGAGGCAGGAGGCAGTACAAATACCTACCGGGCTGATTTGTCGTGATAAACCAGCATACTGTTTATAAAGTTAATGGAAGTGTGTCAAGGATGTTACTGATGTTTGAATATTAGGACAGCTGTTTTCAGTGACTGTATTCTTTTACTCTAGCTGGGAAGACTCTGCTGTGGGTGTCAGACATACTAAGAGAAATATTCTGATGAGAAACAGGAGGGTTTGCTTATAATTGATCATTGATGGATTCAAGGGTTGTTCAGCTGGCAGAGGCAAGGTAGCCTTTACACTGTAACCCTTGTACAGGGTTCAGAGTGCACTGAGGATCATATAGAGAGGCAGGGTGAAAAGCAGGCTCTTTGAAAGGGTTGGTTCCAAGCCTGACATATTATCAAGAAGATTATGTTTATGGTATGGACAAATACACTTTCCCAGGGAATCTTTAATTGGCTCTTTTGTGACTGATAAAGCAGTCGTTTTACCTAGTAATTTTGGAGCACTGTGAAGTTTGAATTGTCCTTGGCCTAAAGCTTAGGGGGAGGGGCTACTCCTAGAAAGAAAGGCGGTTTAGGATGTTTAGTACTTGCCTAGAAATTAATCCATTTGCCTCTTAAGAATAGTTCATAAAACCTGAGAGCTTAGAGGGGACTTAGTGATTATCCACCTTCAACCCCTCATTTTTCCGATAAGGAAACTGAGGCTCAGGGACTAGCCTGAGATCACACAACTGGACAGTAGCAGAGTTGAGATGCTATGCCAGGTCTCTTGCTTCCAAACCAAGGCTCTTCTCCTTGCCTCTGCTGTGTTATATCAGGTCATCCATTATTCTGGCCTCCCATTAAGCGTGTCTTCCCAGCAGACCAGATGATGGGCACATTTATAAACCTACTTTGGAAAGAAGACACAACAAGTGACTTTATTAGGTATTAGGCTGATCTGGACTCTTGTTTCCATCTGCTTTTCCAAATCTCAGGTCACTGTGGTTCCCCTCGGACCTGGCCGAGCTGCGGGAACTCTCCGAGGTCCTTCAAGAGTACCGGAAGGAGCATCAGGCCTACGTGTTCCTGCTTTTCTGCAGTGCCTACCTCTACAAACAGGGCTTTGCCATCCCTGGCTCCAGCTTCCTGGTCAGTATCCTGCCCTCCCCCTGTGCCTGCTTCCCGGGAAGCCACCTTCTGTCTTTGTAGAGGGGCCCTTAGGCTGCAGATCCTACGGTCCAGAGGACAGACTACTGGGGCTACCATTTGTTGACGGCTTTCCCTGTGTCAGGCACTGTCCTAGTTGCTTTACCTGCACGACCTTATTTAATTCTCCTAAGAGCCAACAATGGGCACTTTTATCCACATTTTACAGATAAGGAAATGAATGGTGAGAAGTTAAGTAACTGTCCCAGGTGACAAGGCGAGGAGGGGGTTGGGCTGAGGTCTGAACCCACATCCACCCAGCTCCAGAGCCTGCCTTTCCTCTCAGGTATGCTGCTTTTGTTTCTAAGGATTGGATAGGTGTGGAGCACTGTCCTTGAGACCTCTCCCCCTCCTCATGTTGGTGATTTTTTTTTTTTTTTTTGCGGTACACGGGCCTCTCAAGGTTGTGGCCTTTCCTGTTGCGGAGCACAGGCTCCGGACGCGCAGGCTCAGAGGCCATGGCTCACGGGCCCAGCCGCTCCGCGGCATGTGGGATCTTCCCGGACCGGGGCATGAACCCGTGTCCCCTGCATCGGCAGGCAGACTCTCAACCACTGCGCCACCAGGGAAGCCCCTGGTGTTTCTTTTAAAATCTGTTTTCTCCACTAGCCTGTGAGTTCCTTGAGGTCAGGACCTGTTCCTTATTCTCAGCCTATGTGCTTCTTTGCCTGGCACAGGGAAATGCCTTCATAAATGTTTGACGAACAGATGCAGGTTGTTCATGGTGATGTTAGGCTGTAGAGGATTGGGAAGTCTCCCTGTGTGGAGAGGACGAGTCATTCTGGTTTTCCAGGCGGCCCCCTGGCTCTCGGGAGCCACAGTGTTAGACCTGGGCTTGTGCTGGGGCTCTTGGATGCTTCTCATCAGTTGGCATCTCAGATGATACAGAAGAATCTGTGCTGTCCTCCCAGCAGCATTTTAAGCTGGTTGGTATAAATGTATATATCTATTATGGCTTTGGGTAGGTTTGAATCCCAGCTGTGTAACCCTGAGCAAGTCATTTAACTTCTCTAATGCTGTTTCCTCATCTGGAGAACTGGCATTCTCCTATGTAACCCCCTAGGATTGTTACATGGGAGGATTAAATGACACAGTGGGTGCAGAGGGGCTGGCACGGTGATGGTGTGCTGCCTGGCACACAGCAGCCCTCAGCACTTGTTGAATGATTGGGTGACTGAGCAGGAAGACTTGAAAGCTTCCTTCTGCCCTGCTTCTCCCTCCGGCCCCAACATTCAGCTCAGGCTGGATCCGCCTAAGCAGTTTGTTAGGAACTGGAAGAAAAGCAAACACATTCTGCCAAGAGAGATGTGGGTGTGTGTGGTGCTTGAGGTCAGGGGCTGACTCCTGGGGCTTCCCCTGTACCTCTTTCTCTCTTGAGCTGATCCCTCTTCAGGGCGAAGAGCCAGCTGCTACCTGGAGGTGAATCCTGTCTCTGCCTCGTGTGACTCTGGGTATGATACTTAATCTTGCACCTATAGAAGGGGTGAGGATGGTATACTAAACAGGGTCATAGTGGGGATTAACTCAGACCTGTAGTCAAGCACATAGTAGGTGCTGAGGAGATCCCTACCTTCTCACTTCCAGGTTCCCCTTTTACTTTCTCTTTTGGATCCCATGTTTGGCAGGATGATGTCTACCAGCCAAACTGCACTTAGGAAGTATTAGTTCACTTTTCCATTTTTGTCAATCTAAGGCTTTTTTGAATGTCAGCTAGAACTCTGGTCAACATGGAACCCCCAGTGTTAGCATTATAGAGAAGTAATTCCTGCAGGAAGGAAAGACATGAGACATTTTCTAAAGCTTATGAGGTCTTACTGAGGGAAAATTCATGGTTTGTGTTTATTTAAAGTAGCAGAAATAACGTGTGAGCTTCATTGCTGCCTCTTCCTGGGCACCAGGGCTGGCGGGGCCTTGCACAGCCCAAGTGGCAGGCTGGAGGCTGTATACACAGATTTCCCCGTTTAATTGTCTCGCCCGCTGAGGTGTTAATCTTCTTCCCAGTTTCAAAGGTGAGGAGACCAAGGCTGGGGCTGTAGTTCCCAGCTCCTTCATCACTTTTTTTCTTTTCTTTAAAAATTTTATTTATTTATTTTTGGTTGTGTTGGGTCTTCATTGCTGCACGCGGGCTTTCTCTAGTTGCGGCGAGCGGGGGCTACTCTTCATTGCGGTGCGCGGGCTTCTCATTGCGGTGGCTTCTCTTGTTGCGGAGCACAGGCTCTAGGCGCGCAGGCTTCAGTAGTTGTGGCACGCGGGCTTCAGTAGTTGTGGCTCGCAGGCTCTAGAGCGCAGGCTCAGTAGTTGTGGAACATGGGCTTAGTTGCTCCATGGCATGTGGGATCTTCTGGACCAGGGCTTGAACCCGTGTCCCCTGCATTGGCAGGCGGATTCTTAACCACTGTGCCACCAGGGAAGCCCCTTCATCACTTTTCATTCATCTCTTTAGAGTGGGAGTTAGGTTTTCTCCAGGAAAATCACTGAAGGAGGAGGGGACCTAGGACTCTTGGGCTCCAGGACAAGATGGCTGGTAGCTGCCAGATGTTCTCATGGCAGAGGATTTGTTTTCTTTGCAGAATGTTTTAGCCGGTGCTTTGTTTGGGCCATGGCTGGGGCTTCTGCTGTGCTGTGTGCTGACCTCGGTGGGTGCCACATGCTGCTACCTGCTCTCCAGTGTTTTTGGCAAACAGCTGGTGGTCTCCAATTTTCCTGACAGAGTGGCCCTGCTGCAGAGGAAGGTAAGGCGAGGGGGGTACATCTAAGTGCTGGGCCCCCATAAAGTTACCACGTGGCCCTGAGGGGAGTAGGGGCAGAGATCTCCCACAGTGGTCCTCTGTCCTGCCTCAGGATGTCCCAGGGGTCCTGTTGATGTGTCCATCACTACCAGCTCTGTGTCTTTGGGCAGGTTCCTGACTTTTCTGAGCCTGTGTCTTTGGGCAGGTTCCTGACTTTTCTGAGCCTCAGGTACCTCCACTTTAAAAATGAGGAAAAGAATCTCTGCCCTGGAATTTATAGAATATGTAAAGTATGTAGAACAGTGCCTGGCACCAACAGATTTTCAATACCTGGAGACTCTTTCTGCTTCTTAATGGCCTTGTCTTCTTTGGCTACAGGTGGAGGAGAACAGAAACAGCTTGTTTTTTTTCTTACTGTTTTTGAGACTCTTCCCCATGACGCCAAACTGGTTCTTGAACCTCTCGGCCCCAATTCTGAACATCCCCATCGTGCAGTTTTTCTTCTCTGTTCTTATCGGTAAGACGTGGTGTGTAAATTTGAGTCTCACAGTTGTCCTGGGCATGTGCCTGCCTCTGCGCGCACAGGCTCATGAAGAGCATCGAAAGGCCTTATCTAAAGTAATTGTTCCTGACTGCAGACCTACTCGGGCTTGAACATGAAAACCCATAAAAATACTGCTGGAAAAAATAGGGATTGTTCATTCTGTAACTGTATTTAATGCCTATTGTGTGCCAAGCACTGTGCCAGGCCCTGGGATTAGAAGAGTAATCTGTGTAACACACACATCTTGGCCCATAGTAAGGGCTCAGTAAAAGCAGAGTTGGAGTGAGGGGACGTGGGCAGAAGGCAAGTGGAGTCAGGGGAAGGGTCAGAGCAAGGGGCTTCCTGTTTGGCTTTGGCCCGTTTTGATTAAGATCTGCCTTAGGAAGAGCTGGTACTAGTGCGGTTCCTTCTTGCCTTTTGACAATTGTATGACCTTCAACAAGCTCCTTACCCTCATGGGCCACTTGGCCAAATGAGGGGCTAGGACTAGAGCAGTGTTTCTCTAAGTATGAGCTTTGAACCACTTCCATCTGAATGGTAAAATTGTTAACAGCCTGTAAAATCACTGACTTATTTTCTCCACACTGGAAGCAAACCACCCTCTCTAAACCTAAGGCAAGGATCTCCTCTCTTAGAACATGGAAGGGAAGGCTACTCAGGGCTCTGGGTCAAACATGACAAATCTGGTTGAGCAGCTGCTATTAATAGGGAATTCCTGAGAGAAGTTGAGATCTTAAATTGAAGCAGAATCTACCACAGCTAATCTGTCAGACAGCCTTTTAGACAGCATGCCTCAGCACCTCTGTTAGCAGCCTGTAATCACCCAGGTGGCACGAGACTTGGGAAGACTCCAGAGACTGAGATTCTAGTTACCCTTCTGACAAGCTGTGTGACCTTCATGAGTCTATGATCTTGAGGCATCATCTACTAGAGGAGTGGATCATCAGGGGGTCCCAAACCAATCAGAATCTTGGGAGTGGGGGTCAGGAGAGGCTGTTAGAATGCAGGTTCCTGGGTTCTACCCCAGACCCAGGTAAACAGAATCCCTGGGGTGTTACCCGAGGATGTTTTTGTTGTTGTTGTTGCGGTACGCGGGCCTCTCACTGTTGTGGCCTCTCCCATCGCAGAGCACAGGCCCCAGACACGCAGGCTCAGCGGCCATGGCTCACGGGCCTAGCCGCTCCGTGGCACGTGGGATCCTCCCGGACCGGGGCACGAACCCGCATCTCCTGCATCGGCAGGCAGACTCTCAACCACTGCGCCACCAGGGAAGCCCTGAGGATGTGTTTTTAACAACTTCACCAGGGGTTTGTTATACAACCAGCCTCTCTAGCCACCAGTCAGACTTGTGGGATCCAGTGGATTTGATGACCTCTTACAGACAGTACAGAACATGAGTAGTACTACTGCTTCTAAGAAACCTGTTTTTATCACAGGCGTACTGTAAACCTCATAATGCTGGTGCTTCTCTTTACTTTGGCTGTTGGGCGCTCAGAACCAAATTTGGGGTCACCTCTAGCAAATGAGTGAACTTTATGCATTTTTGCTTAAGTACTAACTGTACTTTGTTTATTCTTCTCTCATTTTGTTTTTTCCTATTTAAAAAAATGTCTAATCTTACTGTAGTATATATATTTTGTGAACCATCTCAAGTCCTTTTGCTGAATGAGACAAATGTATGTGGGAAGTGAGGAAAGGAGGGGCAAGAGTGGAAAAGAAGGGAAAGACGTAATATGTTTAGAGGTCAGGAATTGGGCAAAAACAGTACAAAACTGGAGTCACTGTTGTGAATTCCTGGTGACATTTCTGAAGGACTATTGTTCTTCATTTTCCTGCTCCCCAGTAACAGGCTCTTTCCCTTTTCTTCTTCAAGGTTTGATTCCATATAATTTCATCTGTGTGCAGACGGGCTCCATCCTGTCAACCCTGACTTCTCTGGATGCTCTTTTCTCCTGGGAAACTGCCTTTAAGCTGTTGGCCATTGCCCTGGTGGCCTTAGTTCCTGGAACCCTCATTAAAAAATTTAGTCAGAAGGACCTACATTTGAATGAAACGAGCAACGCTCATCATCTAAATAGTAGAAAGGACACCTGATCTGGATCCTTTGGTTGCCTCGTCCCTGGACTCTACTGTTTATTTATTTGTGTAATGGGCGTGGTCCTCTGAAGCCCCTCATTGTTTTTAAATTATTCTCAACAGGTGATTTACACACTATTCTTCTGTGTGCACTGTCTTGTCATGAAGGACACTCTGTGCTCTAGAAGGTGAATTATATCAGGTTCTCAAAGCAGCCCTGATTTAGCAGGACACTCTGCAAAATGGATGGCCTCCTAGCAAATCCTGTTTGTATTTTACTGAATAACAAGGAACTCAGGCCAAGCCCTGAGCTGCTTCGGGAGAGGCTGCTGATTGCCCTTGTCCAGGGCGCCTCTTCTGCACAGTGATCAGCTGTTGTGACAGGTGTTATCCTTTTACGTCCCTCGTGGACATGATTAGTGTAGATAATGACATGTGAACCCACATCACTGACACCACTCTTCATCTTGTTAGTCTCCCGAAGAGTGATCCTTCTGCACTGTTCTGCTGCTGCTGACCTACCTCTTCCATAAATCAGGAAACAAGCCGACAAACTGCATAGAATTTCCATGTACAGCTCAAAAACACAGTGATTGCTGTGATGCTCTTTGTGTTCAGACGCACTGATGTTACCACATATATCACATCTCCTCTTGGCTGCATGTCCTGACAATTCAGCTGATTGCAAACAGACTATTGAATATCAATGGAGCAAACTCTGTATGTTATGAATACTCTGGAGAAGTTCTTACCCATCTGGATGGGCAGAACCCTTGACTCACTTGAACCAAATGACTGTGAGTACATTTTCTAGTCTGTCCTTTCTGTGTGGAAATCCCTCCTCTGTCTTGCTGGGACAATGGATTCAGTACACTCCAATATCACCCAGTATACCCTCTGAATGCTTTTTTTCATTTTGTCATTTCCTGAGAATAACTGAGGGAATAATTCTATTTTATCTTTTAATTCAGGTGAATTAAGGGGAAAATTTGGTTTTGGATTAATTTGTTGTGTTGTATTTTAATGATCTGTGGCTGTCATGGCTTCCTATGGCTGCAGTATTGAATTGGCACAGACCTGTTCATGCTTCCAAGGACAGAAGGGCCTTGGCACCTAAAATGACCAGCTCTGGGATCCTGTACCCTACAGGAGTAACTCATCATTTCTTATTAGAACTGTTGTCCCTGGGCACCATCTGCTGGGTTTTTGATTTGGCTTGGCCAAGAATCTTGCCAAGGCTTTAATGTAGACCAGTTGTTCTACATGAATTCTTGGGAATTCATGACAGAGAATGAATTTCCAAGCAGTGTTTTTTGGACATGGTATAATCCAAAAAACACAACAAGGACTTCATTTTTAAGGATGTGTTGCTTTAAAAGAAGCTTGATAACAAGAGTGGGAGTGAGGAGGATGCCAACTGGACTTGGAGATCCGTGGCTCTTTGTATTGTGAAGTAGGAGGAGGGAAGGGGAGACACAAGGAAGCTCTCTACGCTATTGAAAGTATGGCCCTTTGCCCTTTATCCAGATCCTTGGATTGGTCTCTCTCCCATCTCCCCCGTGATTTTGCAACAATGTGCCTTATCAGTTGTGAGTTTACAGGCAAAGCAATTTCCCAAATAAATGGATATAAATATTCTGTGTGGTGTGTGTTTATACATGTTGCTAACTTTCAATTCCCATTGCCAGTGGGAATCAGGATTGGCTGAAAATCAGACAATCCAAAGTGGTGTCTTAGCTTTCTACTCTCAAGCTTCTTACCAGTTGTACACACTGGAAGCCAGATTTTCATTTTTGCCTTTTCCCTCGTATGCATATTTTATAGTAGGGTACTAATACCACAGAAGTAGCTGTAAGATGGGCAGCAGGAAAGTCGTAGGGAAGAAGAAGAGTGCCTGTCTGGGATGTGACAGAATAATCACCAAGAGACGATAACCAAAGAAAATCATGGTCATCTCTTCCTTCTGTGGATGTGTCTGACGAAAGAGCCCCAGAAACCAGCTTTTCCCATCACCTATTTTTCCTGGCTGCGGGAGACCCAGTCATGTAAAGTCTTCCTTTCCCGTAAGTTCTGACAAATACTGAGACTTGTGAAGGCAGCTCTCAGGACACAAACAGTACCTATAAGGAAAAGACAGGACAGAAAACAGTGAAGTACACTTTTTGTTTAATTCCATGCATTTGTTTGCTTTGATAGTCGCTCTTGTTCCCATCGCTGTACAATTGTTCAATACAAAGAGGGAGCCGGCATCAGAACCCACACAGGGAGCAGGGGAACTAACAGTACTGGAGACCTCAGAGGACACAGATGAGGGAGATCATTCTGAGACTTGACTACAAAAAAAGTTAATTTGCTCCAAATTGAAAGGAACTCAAATTATTGCAATCAAGAATCAAAGTGGGTCGTCCCACTTCCAGACTCTGAGAAGTGGTCGCTCGAGGTAGTGAGCTACCCGGGCGATGCGGTCAATAAGGGACGTCTTCCTATTAGCCTGCGCCTTCTGGTGGGGTTCCCTCTGGTCTGCAACCACGGGAGGACCCTGTGTGTCTGGTCACTGGGCAGCAGCCTGGGGCCAGGAGCCAGCGTGCGCCTGAGTGCTGTGAAGTGGCTCTAGAGAGTAGGCCTGGGATTTGGCCGGAAGTTTTCTTACAGTGGCCTTACCGTCTGCTTGGGGGCTTGGCCCTGTGTGAAATCCTGCCAGCATGCTCCGGTTACGTGACAGTTAACAAAAGCCTTAACCTAACCCTTTTGGGGTTACCCTATTTCTCAGAACAGTGATTTCAGAGCTCCCCTCTTCTGCCACCTGTCCCTGAGAAGTGTTCCAGGTTCCACAGGGGTCCTCCATTTGGCAGTCTAGTTCCTTCCAGTTTGAATAGGTGCTTGCAGTATTGGCTGTAACATGCAAACAGGCAGACTAATGTGATTCTTATGTGCTAGTCTGTGAGGCTGCTAACATTGGCGATGTGAGTATATTAGGACATTTATTCTATGAAATCAGCAATGAAGAAAAATCTTGCTGCCTAGAAAGGCACTAAATTCATACTGACAGTACAAGTCAGAGTCTTGAAAAGAATGTCACGTTGTTTTGGTACATCAGTCTCATAGAGTCTAAGGAAGAAGCAAGTAACTGGGACTTGTATTAACTTTCTGTTTATAGAAGGTGGTGGAGGAACATGCTCATTTAACAATGAAATGATGTAAATGAAGAGACATTTTGCAATTCAATATACAATTGGAATCGTACTCCAAAAGGGCAGTGGGTGGAGGCACGTGGCCTTTTTGCTGTCATTGGTGCTGCCCCCTGATAGCTGTAGGGTGGGATCTATAAGGAGTACACTGGTATATCCTGTCATTCTCCCATCAGGGCTAACTCGAGATCTCAAACCACCTTAGGAAATTAATTATGAGGTTAGAGCTGGGACAGCAAACAGATCTCCCCTTGCACACCAATTCCAATCAAGTGCCAATTATGGCTCCAAATGCTGTGTTGTGAGAGGTTCTGAGGCCATGTCCAGGCTCAGTAGGAAAGAATATGGTGATCAATAAATACCACGGTCTTGGGTATTGAGGGTGGAGATGGCAGATGGTGGTATGAAGTGGTATTTTGGTTTCTGGCTTGGTAGAAAAACAAAATACAACATAGCGCACTATACTGCAGAGCAGGGCAGGAATTCCTTGGAATTTGTAGAATTCAGTCACAGGAAGTTCAAGTAGAAACATTTTAAGGAAGGGGGGCGGATTGAGACAAAAGGGCATGGAAAAAAAGGGTAAATCTTTTGATCAATAAGAACGCATTCACACTGGAAAAACGTCAATGCTCCACAGTGGGAGAGGGCATTGAAAATTGGGTTGGTACCAGGAAAACCCCAAACCATCAAATCTATTATTACTTAGGGTAAGAGGAAAATTTAGTACAATGAGGCCCTTAAGTGGAAGTCCAGTGTACTTATTAAATCCTACTAAAATATCCTTAATTCTAGAAGGATGGATTTGTTGATACTAAAGTTTTAAAATATGTGAACTTCAAGCTGGTCATACCGAACCATCATACAACACAGTTAACACCTTCACCTCTCTGGGTAGGTGCTCCCCACAATCTCACCAACAGGTCCAAACTTTAGTGGTGGTAAGGTCTATTATAACTTCAAAGGAGGATGCAGGCTTCTCAGTCCCTCTGCCAAGCAATTTTAAGAGGAATTGTTATTCAGAGGACATGATCTAGAAATAGATAGGAATCAGAACCAAATGCCCATCTGCAAAACAAATAAAAACTCATTATCTTGCAGTCAGTCAAAACCAGATGCTAAATGAATGTGGAATTCACTTCAAGGGGGTTAAACTTTTGATCAACAATGAAGCTTGAAATCATAGTCCTGTGAGTCTTTAAAGCACTGCCACCCAGTTGTCAGACTGAAGAATTAGCTCTTAAATTCCCCGAGCTCTTCGTTCCACTCTTCAGATGACTGTGGAGTTGTTCTCAAAGAAACACACACTAATTCAAAATTGTGCTGGTTATTTGAAGGCAGGCAGTGAAGGGTAGCCTGGGATAGAGAAGGCATTTCTCTTTTAACCTAGACTAAAGACACTGTTCTCTGAAGCCTCTAGTCGCTTCTACTAAAAAATAAGTAAAATGTTCAACGTGGAACTTTATTCAACTTTTTTTTTTTTTAAATAAATTTATTTATTTTTGGCTGCGTTGGGTCTTTGTTGCTGCGTGCGGGCTTTCTCGAGTTGCGGCGAGCGGGGGCTACTCTTCTTTGCGGTGTGCGGGCTTCTCATTGCGGTGGCTTCTCTTGTTGTGGAGCTCAGGCTCTAGGCGTGCGGGCTTCAGTAGTTGCGGCTCATGGGCTCAGTAGTTGTGGCTTGCGGGCTTTAGAGCACAGGCTCAGTAGTTGTGGAACATGGGCTTAGTTGCTCCACGACATGTGGGATCTTCCCGGACCAGGGCTCGAACCTGTGTCCCCTGCATTGGCAGGCGGACTCTCAACCACTGCGCCACCAGGGAAGCCCTATTCAACTCTTGACAATAGAGTGAATGACTTGAAGATTCAATACTGTCTGCTATGCTAACTTGCTCATAACAGTCAATCCAGACAGGTATATGGCATTACCATGACAGACAGTCAAGATGGGAATTCAAAAAAGTTATCAAAATTATGAGGTATTGGGGTGGGTTTTCCAGGAAGACCATCACTGAAAGGGGTAAGACACGTTAACCTTTATGTTCCTCTTTGGCCATGACAGGTGGGCAAGACCTGGACATGCTGAAGGGTCAGTGTTTTATGTTGGACAGAAAGAGGACACAGACGGACTTCCCTGGCGGTCCAGTGGTTAAGACTTCACCTTCCAATGCAGGGGATGCGGGTTTGATCCCTGGTTGGGGACCTAGGATCCCACATGCTTCGCGGCCAAAAAAACAAGACATAGAACAGAAGCAATATTGTAACAAATTCAATGAAGACTTTATAAATGGTCCACATCAAAAAAAATAAATAAATAAAGAGGACACAGAGTTGTAGCCTCTCTGTTCTCAGAAGTAATGAACCAGAGAGATTCACAGTATGGTGTGGTCTGAAGTCAGAGGATGAAAAATACGGGCTTTCAAGGTACTTTTCCAGCTCTGTGACTAAGAGACTAAGCCTCATTCTAGAATTTCTCTTGTCTTGCTATGGGATGACATCACAGTTAGGCATTTTTTTTTTGTCATGCCATCTCTTTATTTCCTTTTTATAGTCTCCCAACTAGGAGCAAAATGTTGGTTTTATGGGATTTAGTAGGAAGGAGATTACAAACTATGCTGCCAGTTCTTGAAACTATCTACCCCACAGGCCCCATGCAGATTCCCTGTAGGCCTGTTCCTCTCAGGGCATTACATAATTCTGTTTGTGCTTCTAATGTAGTCCCATGATTTTATTTCTTAAGAAACTCGAGAAAATGTACAGCTTTTGAACTCTTTGTCCACCACTCAGTCATCTGATGCCCACCTAGGAGCTTTTGCGATCAAGTCAAAGTCACAACGTACCCACTGGACCTCAGGGCGGTACACGCATCCTCATGATTGTTGTTGTACACAGAAAATGAGGGAACACAGCTAAGACAAATACCAGGGAGCTCCCACATGGCAGTTCCATTTCATTCCTCCATAAAAATCCATAATAATTCATGGCTAGCAATAAACACAATCATTGTGCTACACCATAAACCACACTTTCTGATCGACAGAAAATGAGAAAGATAATTATAAAATAAAATAACAATGATAATAATACCATAACTTAAGATCTTTCATGTAGTCCAGCTACAGAATTTATACAAAATGGAATAATTTAATGAAACAATACTGCTCTCTGTATAAGTTAAATATTTTCCTTCAGCCTACCTAAGAGCTATAAATTACAGACACTAAATTTTAAATCAATGTCTCAACATAAAGTGTAAACAAATGGAGGGATCAAAACAAGCAAAAGGAACTGCTCTGTATTCCCTCCTGCTTTTCCTTTTTGGCCAATGCAATCAGTGACACCCAGAGGAGGGTGATGTTTTCATCTGTACTGGAAATGGTTTAATACCTGTGTATGTAAGTCTTTCCTGAAGTCCAGTCCGATGCAATATCAGAGCGTCTAGCCACCCTCTCCAGGTCTTGAGCTTCGAGGTTGTTTGGCTTTAACTGATTTTGGAGACAGAGACAGGAACTAGGCCAACATCTGTTTTTATATAAAATTCTAGATAAAAATTTCCTTAAAGCCAAGGCACCATGAGGTACCTTGGGATGTTTCTCAGAGCCCATGACCCTAGAGACAGGAAGGACCTCATGCCTTGGACAATATTTTTCCAATCTCTGCTTAGCATCAGTTGTTCTTTCTACGAATTTCCAAATCCAATTATTCAAAACTACATTGATCCAAATACATGTAACAAGTAGCATTTAACAAAAATGCTATCGTGATAGGGGAGGGGTTGCCCTTTGCAAGTTGCTTATTTTGCCTTTATTCTGATAGTGGTAGCCAGTCACTACAGCTTCTGGGATAGAATGAGTTAACAAATAAAAACATGGGGGATGGTTTGGGATTGGACATCAGGCAGACTGACACACCTCCTAGCTGTCTTCAAGGACTGTTCTGTTTAAATCAATAAAACTCTAGTAGACAAGCAACCTGGTTCCAGGGTGGGGTGATCCCATCTTCTGCACGTAGTTGAACTGAGACATTCTGAGAATGTCCTTTTACAAATTCCACATTTGCTTTTCCAACACTGTTGGACATTCTCTTTTTGTCTTCTCCTCTCCTCCTCAGGCTCTGCCTCCCCTGCCCCTTTTTCCCTAAAAGAAGCGGCCAACAGGTGGAAAGGAAATAGGCTACAGGAAACTGGCACTTGAGTCTGAAAAATCAACACATTGGTCAAGGTAATGCATTTGCCAAGGTAGTGACACTGACAGCATAAAAAGCAGAAAATTTGTCAAGGACAAGGTTGGACACTGTCTGTAAGTCTCACTACCAACGCTGCTCAGCGTTTTAAAAATGAGATCAGCTTTGACACACGCAGTTTTCTTTTTCCTCCTAGAGGAAGCACATGCCCTCAAAGGCCTTGGGTGCAAGTCTCTGGTCTCCAAAATTGTCTAGGTCTTTCCATCACCCATCTGGACAAGCTGGGTGAATTTAATGTGGTCTGTTCACAGATTACCTGGAATTGCTTTTCTTTTGCTGTTTTTGTTTTCTAAAATGTTCAGTATGTCTTGCTCTGGCTCTTCTTCAGTCACTTATGGCCAGAGGAACTGGTCCCCTGTTCAAGCAGCAGTAATACCTCCTGGCTCCACAGATTCCCAAGGATGTTGCTCCTGAATTCCACTTCTGTTCTTTCCTCCTTTCTTTCTCTCTCTCTCTCTTTTTTTTTGCAAGAAATTATTGTCTTTCTCTCTATCATATATAGTTCACTCTTTACAGTACAAAGTGTTAAAATGTCAAACAAAAATAAATATCAGTGTTACAGTAGCTAGAATATTCAATAAAATAGATCCCTGCCATTCTTGATTGAAATGTTCAGTGAGACTTAATTTCATTTGGATATTTTTTTCCAGAGATTTGTGAAGTCTCATGTTCCTGTTATTGCAGCTCACGTCTAGGGGTAAGAAAGATGGGGCAGCTCTCTTCCCAGACAAAAAAGCAGGGAGAGAGTGGGAAGAGTCTGGGGGTGGGATGGATGTGAAATGCCAGTATAGTCATGAGATCTTCAGGGTAGGTATTCTTTCATTACCAAGTAGCAGAGCTGTAGTGTTTATTGGTCCTAACTGTGGCATCAGAACGCTCCCCATCTGAAGAGTCACAGTCCGATTCTTCAAACTGCATAGGATTCTGCAAAGTCAAGACAACATAAGACCTTAATTCCTTTCTGCAATCACTCAGTAAACATATTTTGAGCACCTCTCATGTGACAGGCGCTGTGCTGGGTTGCTCGCTAAGATAAAGGAGATCAGGTCCTGTCCTTGTGGGGTTTACGGAGAAAGAAGACATATAAAGATGATGATGGCAATTATGACGAAGGTGATGACAGTGATAGCAGTGCCCCCAAAGCCCTACTTATATTGTTTACTATGTCCCAGGCACTGCTGTAAGTGCTTTAACATCTATTAATCCACTCAATCCTCACAACAACCCTATGAAATAGAGGCTGTTATCATACCCATTTTACAGATAAGGGAACTGACCTACAGCGAGGTTAAGTGGCTTACCCAATGTCACACAGTGCGTTAGTGGAAAGGCTGAGATTTGCATCTAGGCAGTCAGATTTCAGGGTCTACACTTCCAATCACTATGCTATCGTGCCTCTCAGAAGGCAGTACTGTCTGTGAACTAAAGTGTTACATGTGCTTTGATAGCAGGTAGGGGCTGGTGGGGACACAGAGGAGGGAGGCTCACACCCTTAACCAGGTTGGGAGATGGGGTCGGAAGTGATGCTTGAGTGAAATCTTGGAATGAAGGGTTCCTGAGCAGTTCCGTGTTTGTGCTTCCTTTGGGAGAACTGCCCCCATTCTGGGGGGGCTCTGTTATCTCTGTACTTCTACTGACTTCATGGAGGCAGTTGTTTTATCTTATATACTAGACGATGATTGTAAAGGCCCTAAGGACTTGAGCATGTTCTAACCCAAAGAGCTCCAGGAAGGGAAGAGTGATTAGAGGAGAAGGGAGGAGAACCCCCCCACCTCATAGCCACGGTCCTCCGCACACAGCTTGCCCAGAGACATCTGCGTCTTCACACGGCGCACAGCACACTCCTTGTCAGACAGCCCGTCTGAATGCGAGGATATCTCAATGGGGATCTCCGGCGTCTGGGACAGCAGGTCATCTAGCTTCTCTGCCAGGCGGTCTTCGAGTTTATCCACTAACTCCTCAGGGCTGTTTGAGTGGTCACTGGTATTTCCTTCCTCTCCGTCAGACACAGAGAAATTCTCAGAGCTAAAGGTTGAATATGACTGGCAGCTGCTGATACAGCGATGGGGCCTAGAACCACAAAGAACCAGAGGAACTTAGTCCCGGGAACGGCAACTTTCCTTTTTTTTTTTGGCATGCCCCGGGATCTTAGTTCCCTGACCAGGGATCGAACCCACGCCCCCTGCAGTGGAAGCGTGGAATCTTAACCACTGGATCGCCAGGGAAGTCTTTACTTTCCTTTCCTTGTCTGTCAGTCGCAGCCTTGGTGGGAGGTGATCTAGTTCTTTTTTCCTGCCCCTGAGGGAGAGTCAAATCCCAAAAGGTAGAAACTGTTTAAAGCAACAGAGAGAGAAATCTGAGCTTTGTTTGTTTTATATGTTTATGTGGCTCCACACAACGCTCCAAAACTGATGGCCACCACTGGTCTTTGAGAAAATCAGCTGGTCTAATGACACTGTGTACACCTGTGTGGTATGGAAATGTTCACATTGAGAGTATGCTTCTTATACACAGAGAATCAACCACCTAGGTTCTCAAGGGTGAAAGAGACTTTGGAGAGTCTCTGGTCTGACTCCTCTCCCAGAGAAGAAAACTGGAGGCAGAGAAGGGAAGTGACTTGTTCAAGGCCACACAGCAGAGCTGGGCTCGGGCCAGGTCTACTCACGTGCCACCATGTCTTCCCCTACCTGCCTGGGCATGGTGGGGCGTTTCTCATGGGGCAGAGTGGCCCAGAAGGCCGACCCCCAACAGAAATGTGCTTGGAAGGAACATTCACTCTGCAGCTGTGGGCGCTGCCCAGCCAGTTGCTGGCTCATTCCAGGTAACATCTGGGTTTAGCTCTGACGAGGCAAAGCTCCTGGGGTAGGGGGAGGGGATTTACTAACGTTCCTCATTTCTTTTCCATTGTTTGCAAGAAGCCTAGTAAATAAGAATACTGTTAGCTTACGCTGACTTAACAAACAAAACAGATAAGAAAAAAGAAGACTGCCCTTTCCCTCTGTCCTTGTCTGATCTTTCTGTATTTCTTAGTACAAAGCGATTTTGATGGCATATGATCTGAGTTTGGTTGATGGGCAGGCCAGGTGATGGGCTGGGGGCAGGGGTGGCATCAAGGACACATGAAAAGAGGCCAGATGGAGGAAGCCCACGTGGGAAACGAAAGTTAAAGTAGGACTCACACCTTCTCAAGGCTGGTAATCCAGGGGCTTCCCTGGTGGCGCAGTGGTTGAGAATCCGCCTGCTAATGCAGGGGACACGGGTTTGAGCCCTGGTCCGGGAAGATCCCACATGTCGCGGAGCAACTAAGCCCCTGCACCACAACTACTGAGCCTGCGCGCCTAGAGCCTGTGTTCCGCAACAAGCCACTGCAATGAGAAGCCTGCACACCGCAACTAGAGAAAGCCTGCGTGCAGCAATGAAGATCCAACAAAGAAAGAGAGAAAGAAAGAAAGAAAGTCTGGTAATGCAGAAGGGAGACAGAGAGAAGAATGTTGTAATACTAAAAGCAAAACCGTGAGGTAAAACCAAAATTTTGCATCATAGCAAGGAAGAAAGGTGGGAAGCCATCAGGTGGGCTGAGTTAATGGTGGTCATAAGAACAAAAGCTGGAAGTAACATAATTGTGATGCCTGTAGAATGAGGTCAGAGGATGAAAAGACATTTTATTCGGGCTCAATGTCCCTGCATAGGAGAAAACACAGCGTCCAAGGAAACAACAAGACAGCAATGGCAATGTGGTAGGAATAGCTCAGGGGATGAGGACAGATTTCAATTTTGTGTACAGCATAGGGACCTGGAGTACAATTTACCAAAGTACTAGAAGAAGTCCCTTGGTTTTAGGAAATTCCTGGTTCTGGGTAGGTACACAAACGTTCCTGGGGGATTCTTAAAGGCTTCCTCTTCAAAAACAGATGCCTAGTAGCAGAAAAGGCCTCCTGGGAGGAAGACTACCTTCCATACTTCTACAAAAGGGCAGCTCTTAATTCTAGAAATGAGAGGTGTGGTCCTTCTTTAGTCCTATAAGCAAAGTTATTATTGCTGGCTAGGCAGGAAGCTATTTCTAAGGATGGGTTGAAGGAGGACTCGACTCATTTAATTATACTTAATTTCAGGTATAAAACCCAAGGCATGGAGAGTGCTATGGATTTAATTGCATCCTCCCAAAATTCATATGTTGAAGCCTTACCTACAATGTGACTGAATCTGGAGAGAGGGTCTTTAAGAGGTAATTAAGGTTAAATGAGGTCATATGGGTGGGGCCCTAATCTGACAGGTCTGTGGCCTTATAAGATGAAGATCTCTCTCTCTCTCCCCCACCACGTGAGGACACAGCAAGAAGGCTGCTGTCTGCAAGCCAGGAAGAGAGTTCTCACCGGGAACCTTGGACTTGGACTTCCCAGCCTCCAGAAGTGGGAGAAATAAATTTCCATTGTTTAAGCCACCCAGTCTGTGGTATTTTGTTATGGCAGCCTGAGCAGACTAATATAGGGAGGTACACTAGAAATCAGTAAAATTACCCATAAAACAGCACAGCCATCTCTCATAAACTGCCCACTATGTTGTCAGTTATAACCTTGAATCCATATTTATTTTCCCCATCTTGCAGTTCCTATCTAGTGAATTTGGATAAACTAGAATCTGCTGTGCATAGCCAGCTGCCAAAATGGGCAATGGTAGGTTCCAACTTCCCTACAAGCTGGCTGTTAGAAAGCAGCCTGTGATCGAACCGGAGGGCAAACTCAGGATTTTCCCTGATTACACTGAAGGCAATCACATGTGTTTATTGGTTTTACCTCTGTCTTCGTGGAAATTCAACTTCACTATCTACTTCCCCTTCTTCCTCTTCAGAGGAGTCATCTCCACTCTGAGGAGAACAAGGAGGGAAGAGTCTTATATCTCTTTCTCTCTCTCTCTTACACACACACACACACACACACACACACACACACACACGCACACACGCACACAGTCCCTGTAAAAGATTTAATTTTCATCAAAGACATTGAGCGGTAGCTTGCTGTCATTTTTAAACATATATCTCTTCATTCATTTAGCAACTTTCCCTGGGTGTCCATGATGAAAGGCCCTGAACTTGAAGAGGGGAAACTGGAGAAGAGGTCTTGGATTTTGGGGTGGTGTCTTGTAACCACTGTCACTTGTGGTTCTAGGCTCTGATATAGAGACTCCAATAAGAGGTGATCTTTTAGTTCTTCAAAGCCCAACAACTACTTTTTCCCCTTTTATGTACCAATCACCTTTTCACTAATATTATAGTTATTATGCTTACATCATCTCTACTACTAAGACATACATTATTTAGGGTCAGACCCCATCTTGTTGTACTGTATTCCTCCTCCACCATTAATACAACACTGCATACAAGGTAGGTGCTTAGCACATGACTGAGTCAGCATGTGGGCACAGATAAGAGAACTCTGGTTGGGACATCTGAGGCCTCATCATTGCTGGGGCTCTGTGGTTGATCTGGAAGGGTGGGTAAGTGTCCCATCTGAGAACAGGATCTTCCCTGTGAGGGAAGATTCCATTTCCCTTCCAGGGCATAGGAACAGCCCCACTTCAGATCAACTGTCATTAATGCACGGGATTACTACAATCCCTTGTGAGGTGGGTAAGTGGGTCCAAATAACTGTACCAAAAATTGAGGATAATTTACCTTTAAAGTCATTTCTGACAATCCATCACTTTTACCCATTTGTATTCTGATCTGCTTTTTTGCGTAGGAAAGACGGGGATGGAGTTATCCTGACTGTGGAGATGAGCGCTTCCCCCTAGAAGACCCGTGGGAGTGTATCTCAGCAGACAGAAGTTAAGCTGCTCTGTGGGAGTGTGGTTTTAGTGAGGCCAAAAGTAGAAGGGATGTGTTCCGTGGCCTGCAGACCCACGGATGCCTCAAAATGGCATCAGGATGGTTCAAAGATACATGTTACTTGGGAGGGGACGGGGGAATGGGGTGATTGCTAAAGGGTGCAGGGTTTCTTTTTGGGGTGATGGAAATATTCTAAAATTAGTTGTGGTGATGGCTGCACAATTCGAGAGAAAGAACTGAGTTATACACTTTAAATGGGAGAACTGTGTGGTATGTGAATTGTACCTCAATAAAGTTGTTACGAAAAAATTATGTTATTGGCTTTAGGGGTCAGAGGAGCAGAGACTGACTTAGCCCAAATCCACTGCACTACCTGAAACACAATTTATTTCTGGGAAAGCTCAGTCAATAGCAGCCCTGTAAGTGGAGGAAGAAATACAGTTCTGAGACAGTGGCCTTCAGATTCAACTTCTTTTCTAGTAAATGTCTAGTTGACCAAAACATCCTCATTTACATTTTAGACATTTTCATTCCTTCAACTGAACTTCTGATGAACGATGATGATATGAAACAGTAGTTAGAATTGAGTGGGTGTTTTCTCTGTGCTAAATACTTTTCATACATAGTGTTATTTTGAACACATTAGCAAGATGAGCTCACATTTTTGGAAGGTTGCTATGTGCCAGGTCCTGTTCTAAATGCTTTATATGTATTAACTCATTTAATCTTCACATCGACCAATGAGACAGGGTCCACTATTAGCCCCATTTCATAGATTAGAAACCGATGTTCATAAAGGTAATAAGTGGAAGAGCCTGGCTTTGAACTCAGGTCTGACTCCCAAGTTTGGGCTCTTACCCACAAGGGAGGAGAGGTAGTCCGCCTCCCAGCTAATAAACCACAGGCAGCCAGTGGGCGAGGAACAGGTTTCAGTGACTGAGAACCAGCTGGATCATGACGGTTATTAATTAAGGCGATACTGTGAAGAAAGCTAGTTCCATGGGGGATTAATAGATGTTATTTTAAAAAGGCAATACGGTCACACAGGTGAGGGAGGTGCTGGATTAAACAAGGTTATTGCATGATTTCTCAAAGCCTAGGATTTGTTAATGTGAGCTTAGGAAGCTCCAAGAGGGGACAGAGAATACTGTTTCCCAAACATGTTTTATAACGGGAGACTTCCTTCTTGCTACATCCCTTAGGACTAGGCTAGAGTAGCGGATTCCAAACTATTTTGATGACATATTACTAACATATGGCTATTTTTCATTGATAAATTATCTACATTTGAATCAGTCCCCTGATTCAGGAGTTTCCAAAGTGTACGCCTTAGTCCATCACTTAAGCAGCGTGGAAAGTATTAAAAGTAAGTAAACTGCTATTTATGCTTTTGTTATCTCCTCCTTTTACAAAATGCGTATTTTTTATGTACGTTTTATACTGCATAGAATATGACAGGCTCTGACATTCCTTGCAGGCAGTGACACACACTGCGGCTGTCATCACACCTTACCTTCTGAAGGGGCCTTGTTTTTCGAGGTAGCGCTGGGGGGGTGATGTGATGAGAGGTGTTGAGGGATGATGCAGACCCACAGCCGCTGAATTCCTTTTCTTCCATTTTCTCAGAACCTTGGGCATTTTCCGAGAGGGGATTGTGTGCTGGTGGCTTGAAAAGGTTGGGGTTCCTCCCCACGGGCTTGGCAGAGGGGACGTCTACAGACCCATGCTGTTCTGGCCTGCGCTGGAGGCAGGGGTCATAGGGGTCAGCCTGACAACAGCCCCAGGGGCCAGCCTGGCCCTTATCGGGCTCAGAACTTTTCCAGCAATCTGCTGCCACGGCTGTGGAGATGAGGTCAGGGCTGGAGCCCGGCATCTGTCTTTGAGCATGGCTGCTGAGTGGGCTCCGTAGGGCCGCCGCGGGGCCAAAGTACCTCAGGTTGTTGGCGCAGGTTGCAACGTCCTGTCCGTGCATATCGAGTCTGGGACGGTGACTCTGAGACGTGGCAGGAGGGGGTTGCTGGTGTTGCTGCTGCAGAGGACTACGGTGATGGGGAGAAGGGTATTCGGACTGAGCCTGGTGCAGGTAAGTGGGATGGGGTGAATTTTCCCGGGCTGGCTGGCTTTTTAAGATCGCCGCAAAGTCACTATGGCTGCCTCGGCTACTCCCGCGGCGGTGGCGTGGTTTGCTCCGATATCGGCTCTTGCTGCTGGAGGTGGACATTTTGGGACTTCCGGACAAAGGGGATGCAGTGGGAGCCACTTCCACACTGGGGATACCTTCAGATCTCAACAGATCTGGCCTGGGAGAAAAGAACAGGTTTGGTTTTAAACACATGAAGACACATTCAAGTTTGGGGAAATGTATCCCAGGCCTTAAAATACACATAATCTTTGAATCAGCAGTTACATACACAGGGATTTATCCAGTGGAGATAACGGATGTGCACAAAGATGTATGTTGGAAGATGTTATGTTAAAGCATTGTTTAAAATAGCAGAAAGCTAGAAACAACCTAATGTCCACTTACAGAGGATTCCCTTTATTCCTTCTGGATTTTATTCTGTGCTTCACTAGCTGAGTACTCAAACCCCTTTAAATTCTAATTTTACCCTACAGGCTTCTTGACCTCTTCCTCATAGTATCAGCTCTCAGCTTGGTGCCAGTATGCCAAGGCACAGGCATGGGTGTTTGCTCACGATCAGAAATCTGTCTGGTGATGGATCCCATGAGGGATCACAAAGGACAGAGGTCTGGGACCAGAGAAGGAAACCTCAGTTAATTAGACAAGAAGCTAAATTCAGGGAGTTTCGTCTAGACATGGTCCCCTTGAGGGCTGCTACTAAGTCATATCCACCTTTGCATGTGGAGGACACTAGCAAGGAGTCTTGCTCACAGTAGGTACTCAATAAATGTTTCAGGAAGGGGCCGAAGGGGGTGGCAGTAGAGGAGGGGGAATTAATAGAGAGCCCAGGAGGTTGCGTAGAGCCAGTAAGAGAAGGGCTCATGTGGAGCGACCTGGTATTCTACCGTGTTCCTAAAGGGAGGAGGGCCTCTCTCAGCCCACTGGGCTAGTCACGTGGCTCATGTGCAGGAGGAACCCAGAGCCTGCAGGTAAACCTTACACACACCAACACCAAGGCACACAGGCGACCAATAAATGATTTCTAAACTGAAGAACTGATTCAGGGCAGAGAATCTAGGATGCCAGGTAGTATCGCTACCTCCTTCCCCCCAAAGAGTAGCCCTACCCTTCTTTCGGACCAGACAGACACAAATCAGCTGGAGATTTCAGAGCTGGAGGGCCCAAACTCTTTTTTTTTTTTTTTTTTTTTTTAAAAAAACCAACAGAATCCTTTACTCAAATGAATTATGAGAAACCCAATATATAAAATAGATACAGTAAGAGAACAGATTGGTGGCTGCCAGAGGTGGGGGTGGGAATAGGGGGTGGGCGATATGGGTGAAGGGGGTCAAAGGTACAAACTTCCAATTAGGACATAAATAAGTCATGGGATGTAATGTACAGCATGGTAACTATAGTTAATAATACTGTATTGGATATTTGAAATTTGCTAAGAGAGTACATCTTAAAAGTTCTCGTCACAAGGAAAAATAATTTGTAACTGTGTGTGGTGATAGATGTTAACCAAACTTATTTTGGTGATCATTTTGTAATATACACATATGTTGAATCATTATGTTGTACACCTGAAATTAATATAATGTTACATGTCAATTATATCTTAAAAAACCCAAACCCAGATATAGTAGAACAGTTGAAGAGAGGAGGGAGAGCAGAAGCCCCTCCCATGGGGCTCCCCCTCCTTGTCCTCTCTACCCCTGCAGTGGCCTCAGAGACACCTCTATTCAGGCCCTAGGGGGTCCCAGACCTTGTAAGGAAACCACAGATGCAGTCCTGCCTTCATCCTATGTGATGAAGAACCCAAACCCCAGCCAAAGTGGCTCCTGGTCTCACAGCTCATTACTATTAGAATCCAGACAAGAAGTCTCTCCTACTTGACAGTCTGGCTTGTTGGACGTCAGAATACAGCTTGAAGGTGCATACAAATCACTTGGAAGCTTGTTGAAATGACTGCACTGGGATGTCTGGGATGGGGCCTAAGAGCCTGCATTTAGCAGCCACGCTCTCAGATGATGCTGAACTAAGGACTACATTTTGAAGAGCCTCACAGGAAATCAGTAGGCATCAGGCAATAGGAGATGGGTTTTTCTTCTCTTTCAGGAGAAGTTCAGTTAAAGGCTTGTCTTAGCACAGAAGTTCCAGGTATAATTGGTTTATGATGAGGCGGGTAGGGTACTGTGCTGCTGTCCACATCTTCCTGTCTCAGATTCACAGCTTTGTGGTCAGCTGGCCAACTTGTGGCACAGAAGGCATCTGGATCGAGGAGGTCCTGGGGCTTTTTATTGAGGAAAGAGAGCCCTCCAAGGCCCAGTTAGGGCATCTATCAATACTTACACAGTAACTGGCTATGGCGGGATCTAAAAGAAAGCTAAGGTGAAAGTGCCATTAAGTCACGTAAAGGCTGCGTTTATTGAACCTGGCAGTGCAAAAAATCAAAGAATAACGCTGAGACAGCACTTCACAGTTGACAAAGCAATTTACAATATATAAAACACAAGTTTCCTACCATTACAATATCCATGTTACAGATGAGGGCACTGAGGGATCAGAGGGTAACTTAGCTGGCTTGTGTCTCTCACAAAGCTAGTAAATGGCAAAACTCACAACTTGAAGCCAAGTTTTTGGACACCGAGAAATAGTTCTTCCTCCATTCCAAGCTGCTCCATATAATGAAGTATTTAGATTATCTTATTAGACTATACTCACTTGTGATGGGCTTGGTGGATCCATCACTGAACTCCGACTCTCTTTTCAGTCCCTAACTAAACACAAACTGAAACCAAGGCTAAAGGATAGTGGATGGTTTCTCCTCTCTGATCGCCTCAGTGGGCATTGACCTTCTTACTCCCTAATCACTGGACTGTCCAAGTAATCTGAAACGTAAATCCTTTAAGGGGCAATCAACTGAAAGTATAACTCTCTGCAACTCTAATACCTACTCCGGGTTGCCTTTCCAGACAAGTTCAGCTCACTGACTAAGCATCTACTGGTGCTGTCAAACTCTTTCAAATGCATTTCTCACAGGCAAAATAAAAGTAAACACAAGCTCACACTGTGAAAAATTAAACAGTACTATTTTCTCCCAAAGTGCTCTTTGTTTTAACTGTCGGCAGACTGCAGGGAGGAGCCAGCAGGTGAAGTCTGTGCCTCGTTTGTACACCAAAAGAAGAGAGGTGCTGGGATTCCTGGAAGGTTTTGCCGGGTGCCAACTGAAAACAATTTCTCAGAGCTTGACCAGAAGATGGTCAGTAAAAGCAAAACTGGAATGAATCCACGTAGTTATCCCTCAGTAGTTTAGATTTATGTTAGTCATGCTGTGCTGGAATGGTCACTGTTCTGAAAGCCTTAAAATACACGCTTGGTTTTGCATTTTCTCACTGTCTTTATTCTTCCTGCATTTAGCTCAAGTCTCACTGCTGGGTCTACAACCCAGGTTAAGGGATATTTCCTTCTTTTGCTTTAATTTAGGATAGGGTCAACTCTATTCCTCGGGAGGAATGAGGCTCTAGCAGAGTCTGGTAATAAAAACTGACTGGAAGAGCATTCTAAAATTAAACTAATATAAGGAAAATGTGTTATAATTAGGGGAAAGGGCATCTTTTAAAACAATTAAAAAACCCATTTTTTTTTTGAGCAACTATGATTTCCTAGGTGATTTCACACGTTGTCTTATTTAAACCTCACGAAAGTTCCACACAGGAGTGGGATGAGGGGAACTATATGGTTAGACACAGGTAATTATCAAAGTGCCTGCTTTTGTTTTTGGTGGTGGATTTACAGGCACTTATTACATTATTAAAAAGAACTAACTAAATGAATAAATAAAAGTGGGACATGCATGGACCAATGTTGCATAAATCAAGAATTATGGTGAACTCAATTCTGTGCACTAGGGGTCAAAAAAAGCAAAAGAAATCTCATGTGCTATAGTTACACCGTTTTACCCATGGGGTTGAGAGTGGTCAAGTGACATGATCCAAATCACACAGCTTCTAATAGGCAGAGCCAGTATTTGAATCCAGGTCTGTTTGGCCCCCAGTTCATTTCTCTTTTCATTATTCCACGCTAAGGTAATAAACATCAAAGCCTCAGACAGTAAAAACTAGATTCCTGGAGTCCATGACACACTCTCTCCCACCTGCCTAGGCCATATCTAGAGGCAAGTGCGCTGACGACGTGGTACCATGTGGCCACACCCACCATCATCTAATCATGTATTTTAGGGGCATGTTTCCCCATTCATCTGAATATCAGGTCAGTACAGGTGCTCACCGCTTGGCCTGCATCCCAGGTCTGTGAGGCACACCTTTCCTCTTCATGAGTTTCTCCATGGCATTAGGGTGGATTATTGGACGGACAGGATGTCGTTTGTAGGTCCCAGGATACTTCTTCTCCACTGCTTGCTCACGCCTGAAGAATGAAAGAAAAAGCTATGTCTCATTCACCGCAGACAGAAAAGTTGGGCAGAATGTTTTCACAGGTTAACTCCACCCAGAGATTCTGGCCACACTTAACAGATACAGGCTATCTGAAGAATAGCAGAAGGAAAAAAAAAAAAATTCAAACTAACCTGACTTCATTTTTTTCTTCAGGTCGCAGATGGACTTGGAGGCCAGCCCTCCTGTCCCCAACATGCCTCATGAGACACACAGCAGTGGCTGTTTTAGCCAGGACCCCAGGGTTTCTCACCATTCTCAGGGATACCCTGAACCACTTGCAGCAGCTGCCTTACTTCCCCAGGGGGCAGGAAGCTCCCATGCATCCACACCAGGCTCTTCTTGAAATGAGGACCCCTTTCCTGAGCCATTCGGCAGGTTGAAGTTGCAAAGGCTTGTCAAGCGCATAGTCCCCTAGAACCAGCTCTGTGGCAGCTCCACTCAGCTGTAAGCCTCACCGGGGCGGGGACCTGTGCCCGGCACATGCCCTAAGGAAGGCTGGGTGGACAAATAAAATAGCTGCCAGTTCTGAGTAGCAGCAACCTGGACGAGTCGTACATTTCAGCCAAAGGATAGACCCAAATCAGTCAGGACACAGTGGTCTGGATACATACTTGATTAGCTCCTTCTCCCGCATTTCTAGCTGCAGCATGATGGCACTCAGTTCCATGTATAAATTATTAGCCCGCTCAAGTTTCCTCTCATAGTGCTCACGAATATCCAAAGCATGCCTATCAAAGAAAACACGGAAGCAGTGAAGCCAATGAATGTGACGGAGAACTAAGGTCAGCTCTAATGAAACAAGAACAGGGTGGTTTATCTCAAAAGCATTTGCCCAAGGGCCCTCTAAATTTAAGACTCCCTTGTCCGATGCAAAGACTCAGACAAGAGTGAGTGGGAGATGGGAAATCCAAGTTTTCCACTTAGTTGATTGTTAAGGGTCATATCCAGCCATATAGGATAGCCAGGAGGGCTACAGATAAAACTGAATGCAATTTATGTATAATGTACAGCCTTTGTCTGTGCAGTATTGGCAATATCTTAATAAGAATACAGTATAATATATGTTAAGGGAAATACGCAGTTAAAGCACGGTCACTCATCACTCATTTATACTTATCCACACTACAGATCCTGTCTAATCTAGTGGTTATCTGAGAACATGTGTTCTATCCCTTGACAGATTATGAGCCTCTTGAGGCCAGGGACTACATCTTATAAACTTCTGACCTTTCATGTTACCTAGGACAGCGGCTGAATAAACAAATAGCATTGCTCCAGGAATAACAATAACAATAACCAGCAGAAGTGCAAGGTGTGTAGAAAATGAAATGATTCACAACAAGGGTTCCTGCTAATATCTGAAGACCTGGGAATGAGAAGAGGTGAAGTAGGAGACATCAGCTGACCTGAGCTCTTCTCTGCGCCTTCGAATCAGTTCTTCATCTAATCGGTGGATACAAGTTCCTTCACTTTTGATCTTCTCAAAGTGTTTTTTTACTTCTTCTCTCCATTCAGCCTAGGCAAGGACAAATTAGATTTTGTTAATAGTCCAGGAGTTTTAATCCCTGATATAACCATAGGATCATGTACAAGATTTTCCCCCCTGTATGCTTCTACTAAAGAGCCTTATAGAATAGATGTTCAATAAATGTTCTTTGATAGCAAAATATCTCATGCTAGTGTATCTGCACACCCCACCCCACTCCTCACCCCATTTTCTGTATTTAGTCCAGTACTCAGTGCTGTCTTTTCTAATTTTCTTTCAGTACTAACCAAAAGAAACATCACAGCTGGCATGCTAGCCATCATCTCCGGAACAAAAGAGCTCAATTTTAAGTCAGGATGGTGGCTGAGAGAGCCTGGCTAGAAAGAACAGCTCTGATAACCACATGGTACAAGCATGTGTCAGTGACAATATGATCGTCTTTACATTTGGACCAGAATTCCTCCTAGGCTTTGTTTATGAAAATATCTTGAGAAAATATTTGGAATAGAAGATCCAAGGGGCAAGAACAGCAGGAGATGGGGATAAAAATATGGGGAATTATACGGGAATTTGGAGGTGGGGGAAAGAAAAGAAAAGAGAGAAGGGGAAGGAGGAGAAAGAGCACGGCCAAAAATTTTAGTAGTCTGACAAAAATTTTAGGAGAGGGATGGATATCTAATGTGTGATTTAAGTTGTTCAAAATGTAAGCCTCTTCCAAGTTCCTAAGCCTTTAGTAAAGCCTCTTTCACCTTGACTTTGGATGAGTGTTTCTATTTGTTCTGTTTTGTTTTTTTAAATCAAGGAAAGGTGCTGAACTTCATGCTTAGGTCAAAGACAGGAAAAAGATAAAGGAACAACCAAAAGATGGCAGGAATGGGGACCCAAGCAAACAGAGTCAAAGTGTCCATGAAATTATAAATCTCCCAGGAATTCACAGAAGTATTAAAAAGGACATTGGACTTTCCATAGGGCATTGAATTTCAGACCAATTTATCTAAATTTTAGGAGGTAGGAACATCTCTGCAGGAATATAGTCTACAGACCATTTCTAGAAAAGCAGCTAAAGGAGACGCTTCCTCAAATTATGTACACACTACTATCCCAAGAAGCTAATGAGATTATCTAAAATAATTTCTAGTGAAGGCTAGATATGTAACCAAATGTTTCTAATTGTATCATCTTCTTCTAGAGCTATTCTGTTATTTCAGATTCATGTTAAAAATGATCTCTCTAGATCATGGAAGAAGTTATGCTTAAGTAGTTGTGAAGTTACAGAAGTTTCTCCCCAAATTTGCTGTTTCTCATTTTTTAAAAAAGTCTTGATTGAATTTGCTACAATATTGCTTCTGTTTTACATTTTGGTTTTTTGGCTGCGAGGCATGTGGGATCTTACTCCCCAACCAGGGATCGAACCCACACCCCCTGCACTGGAAGGCAAAGTCTCAACCACTGGACCGCCAGGGAAGTCCTTCATTTATTTTTATAGAGGAAATTATATTGCAATTATTTAGAAAGTGGTCATCCTACTTATCTGTTTATAATACGTTAGATCTTCACATATATATATGTTGACTGACCATTGGGGAGATATTTCTGTTAGTCAGTTGACTTTCGGGCATCAAACCTGACAGCCAACGTCATCAAAGAGCGGAGCTCTAGAATGCACTGTCCATTGTTTGGTAACAGTCTTTGACTGTATCTAAGCAGTAAATGCAGGTTTGGCTGAGCCCCAGGTAATGCTGTTCTCTCAGCCATCAGATCAAAGTCATGAAGTAGGAAGAGCATTTGAGCTTTAAGAGGCCAAAGATGAAAATCAAGAGTTGTTGGACCTAAGAAGGATAAGGGAGAGGGCCAAATGTGGGCCTTAAAGTATCCTCTTTCGTGAAAAACATGTCAGTAGATTCTACGCCAGCACTTAAAGAAGGGACCAGGAAAAGGAATACCTCCCTCTGGCAGTAAGGAATCAGATATCACAGATTGGATTTTTTAAATTCCAGAGGAAATAAACCTCCTGACATCTAGCTTACGGGAATGTGAAATTTAAAGAAAACCTTCTGAAGATTGAAACTTATTAAGAAAGTAGATTTCCCAAAAGAAGTTCCCTCTGTGGGAAAACACCAGGTACTGATTAATAATGTGTTTTCCCCAAAGGTACTGTGTTACAGGTAGATGTTAATTTTGGAGTTCCATCACTATACTTAGAATCTTTATGTAATAGGAGTTCCAATTTGCACTTAATCTGCAATTTAGACATTTCTGGGCATAACTAAGAAATGGAGGTGGGCAGGCTGAAGCCAATTTGCACAGGGATTAAGGAGTCTATGAAAGAAAATATGAGGGAAGAAGGAATCCTGTGTGATCTTGACCTATAACAAAGCCATCAACATAGGAGTGGAGAGGCATTTCCCATTTGTTCCACTAATATCTGTAAAATTTTGGGCCATAATCAGCACTATTCTGCGACCTTTAACAAAATGTAACTCAACAGGGAAAGGAACAATTCATTGCATAAACAGAACAATGTGCAACTTTGGAATATGGAGAAGTCCAGAGCTTCTCCATAAAATAGCAGCTCCTGGTGGGTGATGGCACTGCCTTAAGGATACGGCAGCATCCACTGGATGCCAGCTGGGGACTACAGCCTTTCAGCAGAAAACAGTACTAACCAATAAAGTAATACCCAGAAGATGCTTGGTGGAAGAGTGCTGTTCCAGCCAGAGTCACTGGAAAGTAGGGCAGACATTAATATGAGGCTGTTTGAGATCCCCCCCTAAGACTCGTTACTGGGGATTCCCCCAAACTGCTTGTAGGGTGGAGGGAGGGAGTACGGAGTGCTTCACAAGGTACTTAAGTCCTGTGTAAGCAGGTAAGGGAAAAATACAGTGACAGTTGGGTTACTGTCATGAATGGAATCCTCTTTATAACCCACATAAGGCCTGGGAAAGGCTGTAACATCTAGAAGGTTTTTGTCTTCTCCAGTTTTTCAGTTATTCAATCAGTAGACTGAAGCTCTTGTACCCAAACCTTGCTTCTCTTCTCTCTCATAATATGTGTCAAAATGAAGCTGAATTAATATATCAATGGATAAATAAAATAGGATATATCCATACAGTAGAATATTATTTAGTCATAAAAAGGAATGAAGTTGTGACATATGCTACAAAATAGATAAACCTTGAAAACATGCTAAATGAAACCAACCTGACACAAAAAGACAACTACTGTATGATTCTACTTCCATGAAATATCTAGAATAGGCAAATTCATAGAGATAGAAAGTAGAACAGAGATTACCAGGGGCTGTGGGGGAAGACAGAATGGGAAGTTATTGCTTAATGAGGTAGTGAGAAATTTTGAAAATAGATAATGGTGACAGTTTCATAACATTGTGAATGTAATTTATGCCACTGAACTGTATATTTAAAAATGGTTAAAATGGCAAATTATATATATTTTTTACCACAATTTTTATAAAGTAAAAAAAGAAGTTGAGCCAGCTCCAGCCTAGCTTGAGGAATAGAGAAGCAGGATGTTGAGGGGCTAAGTAGTGGGAAAACATAGATTCTGAGTCAGAAAGGTCTTAGAGGTTGTCAAGTCCAAATCTTGATTGGTATGAGTCCTCTTTACTGTCTCCCCACGTAAGTGCCCAGCTTGTGCCTAAGCGCCTACTTGCTCATGATGAAATTACTCTTTTTTAAAATTTATTTATTTTATTTATTTTTATTTTTGGCTGTGTTGGGTCTTCGTTTCTGTGCGAGGGCTTTCTCTAGCTGTGGCGAGTGGGGGCCACTCTTCATCGCGGTGCGTGGGCCTCTCACTATCGTGGCCTCTCTTGTTGCGGAGCACAGGCTCCAGACACGCAGGCTCAGTAGTTGTAGCTCACGAGCCTAGTTGCTCCGCGGCATGTGGAATCTTCCCAGACCAGGGATGGAACCCGTGTTCCCTGCATTGGCAGGCAGATTCTCAACCACTGTGCCACCAGGGAAGCCCCCAATGAAATTACTCTTTTTTTTTTTTTTTTTTTTTTTTGCGGTACGCGGGCCTCTGACTGTTGTGGCCTCTCCCGTTGCGGAGCACCGGCTCTGGATGCGCAAGCCCAGCGGCCATGGCTCACGGGCCCAGCCGCTCGGCGGCATGTGGGGTCTTCCCGGACCGGGGCACGAACCCGCGTCCCCTGCATTGGCAGGCGGACTCTCAACCACTGCGCCACCAGGGAAGCCCTGAAATTACTCTTAAGGTAGAAGAGTCTGTCCCTATAATGAGCTATCTGTCTCTGCAACTCCCAGCCCCTGAATTTCTGGGTGGTCATGGTGGCACTCAAAAGGAAACTAGAATGGTGCAAAGACAGAGGGTTGTGGAAGAGCTCAGAAGCAGGGCACGTGATGTACCTAGCAGCTGGGATCTGGGACCAGGCTAAAATGTTTTTTAAAAACGCATACCAAATGTAATTGAATACCAGGAGCAATAATTGCCTACTTGGAGAAATGGGTTATTGTCTAGGAATGAAGCAATAGCTTTGGCAGAATCTAATGTTGTACTGAAACTGGTTGCTTTGTTCATCTGTTCTATATATGCTGTTTCCTTATACATGTGCTGTTGATGAGAAACAGATGAAGCATTTTCTCTCAGGAAGGCGTCAGCTGGGCTCTTGTCAGCACTCTTGACTGACAGTTCCGGGGGAAGGTGGCGACCAGCAGCTAATAACCATTGATGGATGACTGATGAGGAAAGGGTTTGGTCAGCAGGCAGGAGGCGAGGCCGCAGGTATAAAAGTGCTATCGAAAAGCAAAACTATGTGCTAAAAAACTAGTTCTTGCCCATTGAGGGAGGATAAAGTCAAAAGACAATTAATTCCTATTTAATTGTGGAATTAAATAGGAATTTAATTTAAATAGGAATTTAATTGTGGATGGAGCTCCCTAGCTGCCATCTTATCCATCTCAGGAGTTCATCAGAAAAAGTACCCAGAATCTCTACAGTGGCATATACTTAGCAATAAAAGGAATGAATTATTGATATGTACCACAACATGGACAAATCTCAAATGCATTATGCTAAGTGAACGAAGACAGGCACAAAAGCCTACATATCATATTATTCCATTTATATGACATTCTGGAAAATACAAAACCATAGGAATAGAAGACAGATATCTTTTTAGCAAGGACTGGGGCTGGGAGGAAGGGACTGGATACAAAAGGTCGTGGAGAAAGTTGGAATGATGAAAATATTCTGTATCTTGTTTGTGGTGTATATATTTGCCAAAACACATCAAATTGTACAAGTAAAAAGGATGTATTTTATGTTTGTAGATTATACAGAATAACATGACTTAAAAAAACTCTCAATCTTAAATTCCCAATTAGAGTTTGAGATGTCCTAGGTAATTTTATTTCTAGCTTCCTATGTAACTTTTTCCTTTCTATAGTAGCAGCAAATACCAAGGACTTTAGTTACTAGATTTTTATAAACATGTCTGAGATATATGGCAGACATTGCCATATATAGAGGGAAAATAGAGGCCCAATGGCATCCAATTACTCATCCACATTAATGGTGTAATGGTGACCAGAATCCAGGTCCCCAGACTCAAAGACCAGTGCTTCTCACATATATTAAATACCCATTCCTCAAATAGCAGCCCATCTTCTTTATAATTAGCAACGAGTAAATAACCATTTTCCCATTTCTAATAATAAAAACAAGGATAAATGGGTCTTAAAAAAAGAAAGAAAAAGTATCCAGAATGTAACACCTCCAAGGAGGCTTACTTTTTATAGCTTTGTGGGAGGTGAATAATAATATCTTAACAATCAAACAGTTCTTTACAGTTTATAATGCACTTGCATGTTTATTATCTTATTTGATCCTCATCAAAACTCCACAAGGAAGGGAAGATATGGTTATCCTCATTGTTTAGATGAGTAAGCTGAGGTTTAGGGAAATTTAGTGACTTATCCAAGGTCACAGGACAGGGGTTTAGGCTCAAAATCTGTTACTTTTCCCAGTACCTCCCTCGTTAGTCCATAAATATTGGGTTGGCCAAAAATTTCATTCGGGTTTTTCCGTAAGATGGGTTTTCATTCGGGAAAAACCCAAACGAACTTTTTGGCCAACCCAATACTTTATTATCATTAGCCAGAGATAGTCTGAATTTCAGACCCAGAAACAAATCAGCTTGTAAATACCCGAAAGATTTTAGGAACTAGCAAGGGTATTTTGAACTATTTAAGGAGAGGTAAAATTTTATGCTGGGAGAAAAATGTGGTAGAATTTATGAATATTAAAAGATGTCCAATGCACTGTTTTTCCCTTCTATTCCTTTTCCTCCCCTTCCTCTCCTTTTCATACTCTTGCTCTCAGAGAACCTTCTCTGAGTTTAATCTTAATGCTGCATAGATTAATAAAAGTGAATTTACACAAGTAAGGATACTAACTGTGGGGACTTAGTTGTACTACACAGTGTTTTATATATATGGTGGGTATTCAGAAAGTATGGCGCTGGCTTCAGAAGTGATATTCTGGGAGCACACAAGTAGCATCTGTTTAGAATTTGATGTCTTCCAAGTATGTACAGTTATACTCTCAATGGCTTGTGGCTTAGTATTCTCACCAAAAATTGCTTTTCAAAATTGTGGTACTTATAGTTTTCTTGTAAAGGAAGCAACGCTGTGATTGTAACCATATCTTAAAGTCTGAAAAATTTCCTAGAGAGTACTCACTATTATTCTCTTTCATTTCACAAGAGGACTTAAGTCTTCTTCTTAACAAAAGAAAATATATGAAAGACTTCTAATCCAGTAACCAATACCTACATGTATTTGTATAGATAGGCAATAGTTTTAATAGTTCTAAGGGAATTTACCTGGATGCATATCAAAGAACATAGGAAATGTCGTGAAGTTATCCTCTTATTTTCTCTAAAATCAAACACTTTACTTACATAAGAATCCCCCAGAAACACTAAAAAACTATAGGGGCAAGCCAGACTATTCAAAGACAGTGTGGGGAGAGCTAAGTTTGTGGGTCATAGCATGTTAGAACTTCAGGCAACAGAGGAAAGGTCTCTGATTTATTATTCCTTAGAAACTGCAAAGACCTTGTCCCTTAATTAAGATATTCCCCAAAATCTGATAGGCAGAATATCTCTCTGTTTATTAGACACCAGAGAAGCAAGTACTCCAAGCCTCTGGTTGGGCCAGGTAATAAAGCATATTGGAGGACTTGTTTAACTCCCAGGGATGATGCCCCTCCCAGTCCAGTTTGCTTTCAATGCATACTTTCCTGGTAGGTAAACTCATCACCCATTGGAGTTGGGGGCTATTAGGAGTAGACTGAGACACTAATTGGTAATAATATTTCTTCTCTGAGAAGAAATTCTCTGAAAATGAATCTTTGAAATCATACTGGAAGTCAATGCAGAGATGGAATTCATCTTGCAAAAATTCATTTTGGAAAGTGAGAAGAAATTTCTTCTGTATGAGAAGAAATTAGGTAATACTATATTTAAAATTCTATAAGCATAAAGCTATAATTTAAGATCATCACGATTATTTCAAAAGCCATAGTTTCATCCCATTTTACTCCTTTTGCTATTGCCTGGGTCTGGTAGGGGTAAGTAAGGACCTCATGTATACTGATCCCTCACAACTCCCTATCCATCTTGACAGTGGTTAGACCACTGATCCTTATGCCATTTACAGCATTTTTATTTAATGGTCACAAATTTATCAGTAATGCACCCATGCCTTACAACATGTGACGGCAGATTCTCTTGTCAAGAGGTGAAATCTATTTCTCAATCTGGGTTAGCCCGTAACTTGCATTGGCCAATGAGACATTAGCAGCCACAATGCACACACAGGCTGGAAAGTCACATGTGCGCTGGGGCTTGCTCTCTTGCTGCATTTGGTACCCTGAGCAGACCATGTGAACAAGCCCAAGTTAGCCTGCTGAAGGATAAGAAGCCACGTGGAGGAGAACAGAGGTGTTCTAGCTAATAGCCAGCTAATCACTGGACTTGTGAATGAGACCATCTGGAACCAGCCAGCCTCCCAGTCAACCTGGCAACTGACTGCAGACACGTGAGTGAGCCAAGGCAAAGGCAAATGAAGAACCGCCCAGCATAGATTACAAACCCACAGAATCATGAGCTAAACAACAGCTTATTGTTTTAAGCCATAAGTTTTGGGACAGTAATGGAGTAAAGGCTAACAGATACATTAAATTATATTTTATTTGGTGCTACTAGGTGACACACTTAAAGTTAGTGAAAAACCTAATTTAATCAACGGGCTCTCTCTGGGATTTAATTTTCCTCCTCTGTACTTTAGCTTTTCTAACTTTAAGGAAAGCAATATTTTCATGAAGGTCAGCAGTAATTCTAATTCAAATGTATGCACATACAGTTTTCATATCCTCTTTTCCTCTTTTCTCTCCAACAACTTCACCAGAACCCACTAGGAAGATGATATTTTAATACATGCTATCTCCAAATAAGAGAATAATATATGTTAAGGGCTTAAAAAACTCCCAAAATGTCATACGTGTGAGGTATCGTTATTGTTTCACAATGAAAAGAGTTATATAATTGCTATCAGAATCAGAACACCCTTACTCCTTCTCACTGAGAGTTTCCTGTCTGTTTAGCAGCACCTGGGACAGTTTCCAGACTTACCTGAGACTTGAAGTAAGTTTCTTGTGGGGTGGCAAGTACATCCGCAGATGCGATGTCTAAATGCATGAGTGTCTGCCGAAAAGAAGGTCGATTGCGAGGTTTACTCTGCCTAAAAGTTAAAAAAAAAAAAAATAGCTTGTGCATTCGAGAAGTTGTGTCCAGGAGGATAAAGATTTTACTCTACTTTATAAAAAATATTTTTGACTCCATGTGTGGCTATGTCTCAGGCAGTTTTGATGTACTGAAGAGCAAAAGGAAAATGTAATTATGAGATACCTCTAATGATGAACTGGAAATCTCTAGGATCTGTATTATAATAATTATCCCTTAGGACTGGTAAAGTAATGATAGATCATTTACTAAGGCCTACTATTTTAAGATATCACACCAAATTCTTTATTTATAACTTTTAATTAATCATAACACAACAACTCTATGAGTAGGTGTTACCCCCATTTTACAGATGAGAAAACTGATACTTGGATGACATACCCAAAATTACACAGATAAAAAAGGGCAGAGCAAGTATTTAAACCCAAAGTTCTCAAATTCCAAGTCTCCTAGACTTTACACAAAGTAAGGTTATTCACTCCAAATACACGTTAGAGACTTCCTTGCAGTTTTAAATATAGTTTAGAGAGTTTTAAATATGGTTTTGAGGAAGAAGGTAAAAGAGAATATTGGGAGAAACATATTTCTTACCATGTCTGCTTCATAAGGATTTTGAATCCATCAGGGCAAGTGGAAGGAACTGGAAGGTGTAGGCTATTGCTTCCAACACCCCAAATAATGGCTGAAGAGTCTACATCTTTGTATGGGATCTCTCCTGTCAGCAGCTCCCAAAGCACCACTCCAAAAGACCTACAGTAGCACCGGGAACAAGTATAAAAGACATTTCAGAAAGACTGACTTGTATTTTAGTTATTCATTTATTAATATTCAATCGAATATATGCCCAGTTTTAAAATTCTAATATTGTTATAGGAAAAATAGAAACAGCCAGGAAAACTCTGAAAAAGAAAATTAATGAGGGGGTAACCAACACTATCAGATATTAAGACATACTATAAGGCTTCAATAATTAACACTGGTGATCAATAGTCAGCCAGAATATTGGAATGGAATAGAAATCCAGAAATAGACCCAAAACATATAAGAATTGAGCATATGAGAGAAGTGACATCTCACACCAGTGGGGAAAACTGATTATTCAATAAATGCTGTTGGGAGAATTGGGGAAACAAATTTACACTTCATCTTACATCAAGGTAAATTCTAAATGTATCAAAGATTTAAATGTGAGAAACGAAATCATAAAAATCGTCAAAGAACACATGGAAACTAAAAAAAAGAATCTTAGAATGTTGAAGTCTTTTCTAGTTAAGAAATCCAGAAGCCATAACAGGAGAGATTGATAAATCAAACTGCTTAAAAGAAAATCTTGCTGTGGAAAAAAACTTCCACCATAAGAAAAACAACAAAAGTGAAAAGTACCTATAATTTATATACACAAAAGGATAATCTCCTTAATATATAAAATACTCCTGTAAATTGATAAGAATAAAAGATCAGAAAGCTTAGTAAAGGATTAGAGTAGTTCACAAATAAGAAATTACAAATGGTTCATAAATATATGAAAAAATGTACAACCTTATTTATAATATTAGAAGAGGAATGCAAATTAAAACTGCACCTATGACACTGTTTGTTTACCTATATGGTTGGCAAAAAAATCCCAAAGTTTAACACATTTTATTGCTGAGACTGAAAAAACACTCTTACACATTTCTTTTGGGAACATAAATTGGTATAATCCCTAATGAGGACACTTTGGTAATAATTACCCAAATTACAAATGATCCCACATGTCTACTTTATCTTATTTACTCTAAAATTACATGCAATTTTAACATATGCTATTTTTTTGGTTTTAAGTCTAAAAGTTACTAGTAGCCAATATTAAGAATGGAAGAAAAACAACTATAGGGAAATATACCAGGTTTTTTGTTTTTGTTTTTTTTTTCTGCCAGGCCACGCAGCATGCAGGATCTTAGTTCCCTGACCAGGGATTGAACCTGTGACCCCCATAGTGGAAGCGTGGAGTCCTAACCACTGGACCGCCAGGGAAGTCCCAAGGGAAATATACTGTTAATAGCAGAGATTTGTAACCTCAGAGGAAAAGTTAATAAAGATTAACTCCCCCTCCAAAAAAATAAAGCCCATCAGGGCTGTTTAATAAAAGGGCAAACAGCCCCATACACCTCAAATAGGTCTAAATCATATAACTGTATCACAGCAAAGTACATCACTGATATACCCAATGATGGTCTGAGTCACCAAGAATAGGTAAACTTTGTTAAACATATTTTATTAAAGAAGGTGAAAATTGTGTAGTATATTTCAGAAAGACTTTTATACTAAATGGCTATATAAAGTGAACTTTTAATTTTCCAGAAAGTTCAGCATATTCTCTGGGAGTCCCCCAAACTGATGACTTACTGAATGGATATTCACCCTAATTCCTTCTCCCCCAATCCTTCTTACCAGGTGTGATGATCATGCTGGGTAGTACCTCAGATTATATGAGACTGAAATCAACCAGAAGTGAGTAATACTAAAGAATATTTTGGGCAAGTAGACGTGTTGAAAGAGGAAAGCGCTAACAGGGTGAAAGTGGGAACAGGCTTTCTGGTTGGCACAGATGGCACCACTCACCATATATCGACTTTTTCAGAGACAGGTTCATTCCGTATCACCTCTGGCGCCATCCATGCTACTGTGCCAGCGAAGGACATCTTGGTACTTTTATCACTAAGTTCCTTAGATGTACCAAAATCTGAAATTTTTACTGCATCTGTGTGAGTCACTAAAACACTTTAAAAAGAAATAAAGAAAACATCCAGATCGTTAGTATTAATGAAAAGCACGACTAACTGGCAACTGAAGATTTTGTTTGCTGCCTCCTACCTTGCAGAATTCAGCTCTCGAGTTCCAGTACTACTGGGGCATTAGCTACACACCACAAACAGCATCATTCATACTTGTGAGGTAGCATAGCATAGTGGGCTTTCTACATCTGGTTTTATCCTGCCTCCACCACTGCTAACTGTGTGACCTTTGCCAATTACTTAATTCTTCTAAGCCAGTTTTCTCATCTGTAAGATGGAGACAATTCAAGTCACAGTATCTTATCCACAATTCAAAAATCTCCAAAAATTCTTTATAAATATTTTTTCATATATATAAAGTAAACTCAACTTATCCCACTTTGTGCAACTGTCAAAGGCTTTGCTGCAGATTTATGAATGTGGCTGATCATAGGATGTGGCCCCAGACTTCGCTGGGGGTGTAAGGTAAATGCCCTATGTTACATTTCTGAAATCATCTGACTCCAAGAGCTTTGGATGAGGGATTATGGGTCTGTAATAATGGTCTCATAGGATTTTCATTTGAACTAAATGAGGTAATATACGTAAAGCACCCATCTCCATAAACATTGGTTTTCATCCTTGCTGGTCTCAGACAACTCAACAGGAAAAACACTTCTTTTAAAACACGTTTAAATGATGGCCAACTAAAATCATGCATGGCACCATGACACAAGGGATTCATTATTATAAAAGGCTAATAAGTATGCTGGGATTCCATTAATGTTGATAAGGAAAAGCAGGAATAAATTTAAGCTTAGGTAGATTCCACACAAGTCATGTTATACTTGTTACAGTGATCTGGGTTGTGACTTGGGGCAAACTTCTTTTGCTAGCCTTAAAGTGAATAAAATCTAGTACCAGTCAAATCCAGAGAATTAGCATCCACACACACTAGACTGAATTCACTTGAAATAACCTGTTTAGAACTTTAAAATGTTAATGAGTTAGGGTTTCAGAGGCTTAATGATATACAGACTTAATTTTAACACGAAGTCTTAATACTCAAATAGTATCAGAATTGAGGCAGCTAGAAAACAGAAGACTTCTCAATCTATCTCCTTCCTCCTCTATGTGAACCAGGAACTTGACATTTGCCCCCCTCCCCGCCAATGTCAGATGGCTCTCTACCAAGCAGTTCATTGCTTATGATTGCTTTAGAATACCTTCATCCATATCTTAACCCTGGTTTTGTACGTGACATATAAAATTTACATAATTTAGGAATTTTGATTTAATCATGTTAGTCTTAGTGAAAATGCGTAAGGATTAAAATATCATGGGATATGTGAGATAACTGGAGAATTGCTGGTATCATATACGCTGAAAGTAAAAAAAGGTGATAAGCTCCTAGTAAGAAAAACACTAGAAGCTTCCTCTTCTGCCTCTTTTGTTCTGCTCATTATGGGACCTGTTAGTATGACAAGAGGGAAGAGCCATGGGAGGAGACTAGAAAAGATACAACGTTGGGACTTTCGTGAAGGCTTCTGAGACAAAGTTGGGGTCACACAGACTAAGGATTTAATGCAGGTAATGAAATCTCTCTTTACAGCAGATTGACCTTTGTCTTCTCAGTGTCAGCTTGGAACCCAAAGAGGCCAAGGCTGCTGGAGGTTCGGGATGGTACTGATAGCAGAGGGAAAGACTTACTAGATAACAAACTTATTGCTCTAATTTTTATTTTTTAAAAAGATTTATTTTATTTATTTATTTTAGGCTGTATCAGGTCTTAGTTGCAGCACTTGGATCTTCATTGAGGCATGTGGGGTCTTTCGTTGCGGCGCGTGGGCATTTCTCTAGTTGTGGAGTCTGGGTTTTCTCTCTCTAGCTGTGGCGCGCAGGCTCCAGGGTACGTGGGCTCTAGTTTGCGGCACGCAGGCTCTCTAGTTGAGGTGCACGAGCTCAGTAGTTGTGGCGCACGGGCTTAGTTGCCCTTTGGTGTGTGGGATTTTAGTTCCCTGACCAAGGATCGAACCCGTGTCCCTTGCATTGTAAGGCGGATTCTTTACCACTGGACCACCAAGGAAGTGACTGCTCTAATTTTTAAATGACAAGAGTTAAAGAGAGTAGCATGTGATTTACATATGCTAAAATTTCCTGAATTCTTCCTCTAAAATTAATTCTTCTTTTTTTTTTTTTTGGCCGCTCTGCCTGGCTTGCAGGATCTTAGCTCCCTGACCAGGGATTGAACCGGGGCAGTCACTGGACTGCCAGGGAATTTCCTAAAATTAATTCTTAAAGAGAACAAGGTGGTTAAGAAGGAGGCCATTCAAAGAGGTCTTTGGGGGCTTCCCTGGTGGCGCAGTGGTTGAGAGTCCGCCTGCGGATGCAGGGGACACAGGTTCGTGCCCCGGTCCGGGAGGATCCCACATGCCGCAGAGCAGCTGGGCCCGTGAGCCATGGCCGATGAGCCTGTGCTCTGCAACGGGAGAGGCCACAACAGTGAGAGGCCCGCGTACCGAAAAGAGGTCTTCGGCAAGTATTTTGTGTACTTCATGTGTATGCAGTGGATGACAAAAGCAACAGATTGTGTGAAAAATGTGAACAGAAGGAATGAACACTGTAATAAAGTTTATTTGCAAGTAAAGCAAGGAGAAGGTTGTTCAGTGAGCTAACGACTATAATAAACATTGTTGAGAACTATGGTGATAAATAAGAGCTGCTTTGAAGTTGATATCAAGGACAGATTTGTATCTTCCATGGAGAAGAGGCAGGATTAATTGTGAATCCCTCATCTTCACATGATGAGGGAGAATGCAGTGGTCTGTGGGCTAAGTTCTGGGTTCAAGTCCTAGCTCCATGACTTTGGGCTCTGAGTTCTAGATTTTCTTATATAAAATGATATTTGTTACATCTATTCCATACATTTTTGCTAAGATCAAAGCAGATGTGATCATGGATATTTTAAAATGTTGTAAACCATGAAAGCACTATGCAAATATGTTTTTGGATAAAGATTAATTCTTCTCTGCTTCTCTAAACAAAAATGTGGTGGGAAATAATGTTTAAAAATAGGAGCTACACTGAAATATACCATTTAATCAATTCCTTTCCTTCCTTCATGCATTTTGGGGAACTGAATAAACATTCCTTTTGAAGTGGTTATTGGTAGCCAAAGAATCACTTTGAAAACAGGTTACTAAAAACAGCTCTGCTTCTCTTTTCTTTTCTTTCTTTTTTTTTTAAAGGTTTTTTTTTTATTATGTGTAACACAAAGTTATTTAAGTCAATACATTTTTAAGGAATTTCACACATTCTGATTCTTTCCACTGCCAATCACCTTAGTTCCTCCAAACTCATAATCTTCAAGATAAAATAGCCCTTTCAAAAAGAAGTTATCATGTGAGTCAGCCCACAATTCTTTTAGTTAGGCTTCTTAGATCTCCAATGAAATATGGACACACTTCAAAATTCCCCACCTGTAATCTTTGGGATCCAATTTCCTCAAGCGATTTACTTTAGGACCATGTTTAGGGTCAGGAGATGGATCTGCCTGGTTCTGAATTTGACACCCTCTAAAAATGTATTAGGTTCAAATCATATTCACTCCTAAGCCATCACACCCTAGAACAATACAGATCATTGGGATATGCCAATCTGCTTCTCTTAAATAACCAATTTATATTATTTAATGGGCACTGTGAACCTCGTTACCTTGTTTCCTTCTTTGCTTAGACTCTAGGAAGCTCAAAGCCAAATTCATAAGCCACCTCTAACAACTGTACAGAATCTTATGGTATACATTTTGTGAACAAGCTTTAGTTAATGTTTTTATTTTCTCTTTGCCTCTGTTTCTTATCCATTTTTATCCTGTTGTATATATTTCTGAAACTCAGTTTTTAAAAAATTGGTTTTCTGGGGGGAACACACTGGGAAAACAACAAGTCAAGCCTTCCAATGGGAAAGTCTGGCATTAATTATCTGAGATGATGGAAAGTGAATACTTTAGTTAATATATTTTGTTTCATAGTTGTACAATTAAAAGGCAACAAAAAGGGAAAACTACTGTCAGGTGCCTGGACATATCTGCCATATAGGTAAGTAGGTTAACAATAATCCCCCAAACATGCAAATAGAGTTATCCACTGTGCTAATTTAAACTGAACTGAAAATATGATGTCCAAAAGCTTCAACTATGGTTGATAAAATTCCTTATTTCAAAACAATAAAACAAAATGGCTGAAAAATTAGCTCCAGAACTCACTTAGGTGATTTGAGATCACGATGAATAATTTTATGGAGGTGTAAATAATTCATTCCACTTGCAATTCCTGTGGACCAATCTACTAGCAATCGAGGTGTGATCTTCCTGCCAGCTCGCAAAACCTCATAAAGTTGTCCATGGGCACAGTATTCCATGATGATACAGTAACATGGGGCCTGAGTACAAACACCCCTTTCAAGAAAACACAGACATGTACATGAGTACACACATCCATATAAACATATCTGTATACATATTTATATTTTAAGAATATTTAATAAATTTAATAATTAAGACCAGTTCTCTGTCCACATTATTTTAAAAATGCATATAATCTTTCCTGATCCTTAAATTACCATTTAAGTCCCTCTAGTCTACATGTTTCTTTGTTATGCGCATAGACAATTTTAGTTTGTTTTGTTCACTTTAGATATCTATATGCTATGCTGTATCAGTGCTTTTTCTGGGGGACCATTCCATTCTAGGACAAAGAGCACCTTTCTCTGAGACTTGTGTAGGCTGGATATTTTAGATTGTTAAGAATAATTTAAATATCTTCCTTTAAAAATTAAATGGAAAGTTTTATATATAGTGTACAGAGAGAATTCAAATAAAATATTGCTATTTTTACTATTTGTTGAATTTCAAATTACTCAAATTTAAGATAACTAGACTGAGGACCAAAAGAATCAATTTTCTATGTTATAGAGTAGCTGAAAAACATTTCTGTTTAGAACAAAAATAATGTTATACAATGTATTATACACCTATGCAGCCTCTATTTTCATCAATTCCTACATCTTCTATGAAGCCTTTCCTGATTATTCCAGTCTAAAAAAAAATCTTTCTCTTCTCTAATTTCCTATGCTACATATTTGCTTTTTATATGCAATTTTTCTCTCCCTGTACAGATTATCGGTTCCTTAAAGGAAAAGGTCTTCAAGTACTTTTCTTTCTACCACATAGCTTAGAAGTTCACAGCAAGTTCTTGACAAATATTGTTTAACTTCACCTGAACGTTCTTTGCTGATAAAGCCTTTGCACAAACAAGTACAGAGGCAAGGGGTAGGAGGAAGGGTACTAACACGAAAGAACATCCTCTATTTGTCAGGCATGTTTACATGTTAGTTAATTGTCTTATTTAATCTGCCTCAAACCATTGTACGATAGATATTATCTTTTCCATTTCTACAGGTAAAGCTCAGCGAGGAAAACTGACTTGTCCTAGGATCATACAACTAATACATGACAGAGCTGGGATTCGAATCCAGTCTATCTACTTCAAAGCCCATGCTTTTTCCACTTACTACGCTACACTGCCTCCCTTCCAGCTTTTAAAAGTTTGTATAGACAAGCATATTGGGGATTCCTATATTAATACTGTTATCCTATAAAAGTGGGAAAATCATATTAGCTCTACTTCACAGTTTTGTTCTGAGAATCAGAAAAGAGAAGAAAAATTACCGTGAGCAATTCTCTGTGTCTTATTTCTTAATGATACGTATGCCTTCCTCCAAAGGAATATCGTTATTCTACCTACAAGACTCCCAGCTAAAGTCCTCAGCCAGCTACCAATTCATGTCCTATCTCTTAGGCTGCCATAAGTGCTGAAAGAATTTAGAGGTTGTGACTTGTGATCATGTGAAAGTCTTATAACAACGGCAGATTATGAATAAGTATAATTAGTTTTTATTTTCCCTGCCTTGATGTGCCTGTCAAATGCCGCAAAGCTATTTCTATTACTCTCCTATCATTTTCTAAGCTCCCCAGAATTCTCATCTTGATTTTTAAAGAAAAAATTTTTTAAGTTTCTGTTACTTGACTTTCAGGAAACCTCAGTGGGGCACAAGTATACAGCAACAGACAATTTAATTTTTACTACAGAGAAATAATGAATAAGGGCAGAAATAGTGTAATGTGCTTAAGAATATCAAAACAAATATTTGTTTGAAACTACTCAGCATCTTACTCAAGTATGTTTTAACTTGTCAGACAAACATTGACATAAAGAGCCTAACAGCGATATGTTATACACTTTTCGTCTTTCTTGACTGACAAATGAGAAGCAATCATTCCATCAGCCCTGTACTATGACAAGGCTTCTTAGTAGCTATAAATAACAGCTCTATAATCACTTCTAATTGCTACCTTTTCTTCCCTTTGGCACTCAATTCCATTAGGAACAGGCAGGTTGGGTTTTCTTAAAAGATTGCTTAAAAATTGGAAGAAAAAGAGAATATAGTATTCCTTTCTTGCACTTCCCTTCTGTACATGGTTCTTACTAACTTCAAAAGAAGCTGAAAGCACAGAAATCAGTATCCAGAGAGATGTACTAAAATCTAGTCATGCCTTCATATCTTCCAGACGGTTCTGAATGATTCATTGGCTAAGCAACACATGGCACAGATGGCTGCAAACATAACACTGCACAATGCTTCAAGAGCATGGTGTAATGGGCCAGGGACACAGTCTCACTATTGTTTTCCATGTAGAGGTAAAGACAATTCAAGCATCTTCAGCCTAAAGAGTTGGACACCAACAGAGCAATACTTATCCATAATGCTGAAAACTGTATATGCAGGTAGGAGGGTCAGAGGGTAAAGCGGGGAAAAGACTCAGAGGAAAAAGGAAGAAACAAAAGAAAGGAAGGAAAAATCAAGCTTCTCGCACTCATCCTCTGAGGACACATTTCTACCTTCAGTAACTCACGACCTCTTGCTAGAAAGCCCTCTTACCTGAGACTCATAGCCTTGTTCACTTTGGGAGGCCAAAAGGCCATGCTCATCTATAGAACATTCAGCGTCTCAAACCTAGCATACCAGTGATTTAAGCTTAAAGTTTAGTTAAATAAAAGGCTCTTCCTTCCATTTACGAGGGTAACCACACTGCAGTGATGATCCTCTCAGTGAAGTAAAATGAATGAAAGTGAGCCTCTGACAGACTTGTCTGCTTAAAAATAATCCTCCTATTGTCTTGAGAAACTTATCATCTTGGGAAGGATTATAATTGGTCTCGATAGCATTTTGTTTTAGTTTCACATCCTCCTGGCCCTCCTAGGGCAACCAATAATAGAATCACTACAGCAACTGAAATTCTCTCCCATGTCCTCTGCAGGGATGTTCCTTCCACAAGGAAATGAATCCAAGGACTTCATTTAGTATCCCAGTTGAATGCTTCTCTTCTTTTCACACTTCTTTCCCTTTCCAAAGTAAGGGGTCTTGTTTGGGAATCAAAACTCAACCTCAATACACATTTAAACCCATTCTACAAAACTTGTACCCATGATTTCTATTCCTTACTTTGGGGATATATTTCCAATTAGAAATTATTGCATGACATGTTTAGCTTTATAATGAGAGTTTTATTGAGGAAAGGATTCCTCTTGGGGGCTGGAGGAAGTCCCTCCTAGGTTAGGAAAGGAGAATTTGTAAGTTATTCTACTTTTAGCTATAGGCTTATTGGTCATACTATTTTCCAGAATTGAAATATATATAAATTCAATATATATTATATAAAAATATACCAAGAAGATCTAATTTCTAATCTCTCTTCCTTCCTAAAGGCTTTCTTTCCTGTTCTTCACCTTTCTTCCTCCTAAGCCACTCATTATTCATTTGTTCAAGCCTAGGGCAAAATTTCAAGGCTGGTAAGAGAAGGAACTCAAGGGGAGAGTACAGGGAGAAGAGATTATACATATTCAGAGCTCAGCACTGCCAAGTTTGGTGCCTTCTACAAATTTACCTCTGAATCTTTCCATTTTGCTAGGGACCCCTGTCAATATTATGAAAATAAGGGACTAAACTAGAAAGATATATTCACATACTCTTGAAAACAACCACTTTGTGAAATAAATATAGCATTTAACTTACTATCATCACTAATTTTACTATTATTAGATTTAGAAAGCTGAGTGTTTGGCATTCCTTGAAAATGGATCTGGCAAAACCTGAGGCAGGGAGAAATACTCTGAAGGTACCTGTTATTACAAGTTAATATTTAAGAACAGACACTAATAGAAACTAGTAAGAAAATACATCTCTATTTACAAGGAACTAATTGTTCTCTGATCACTTCACATGTTAGCTTTGTTTTCTTAACTGAATTTTAGGATGTTCAGGTTATCTTGAAGTAGCCTCTGTTGTCCTACTGATAATGATATTGATTCAGCAGATCTGACTGCTTGGCAGGAATCTACCTTCTCCCTCTCTGTCCCACATACATCCCTTCCAAGAAGTGTGTGCTCTGGCAAAAAGAACTATTAGACTATAAAATCCTTAAAGACATGATTCTAATATAATAGTTCTTTGGTACCCTCCCAAAGCACCTAGCACAGTGCTAAGTCTGTAGAGTGTTCTTAACATGTCTTTCAAAGCAGGAACTTAAATGTATATACTGGAGGAAAGAAAATCTCTCTATTTCTTTAAAAAAAAAAAAAAAGCCTTGACCTACTTGAAAGCGATGATGTTAGGATGCTTCAACTTCCTCAAATGCTTGATATCCGTCTCATTCTGCTCTCTCACTTTCTTGATGGCCACCTCCTCCGCTCGGAACTTGCCCAAGAAGACAGCTCCCTGGGCTCCACTACCCAGCCACTGCAGCTCTGAGATCTCCTCAAATGGCACTTCCCAAGTATCTAGGCACACAAGTGAGAAACAAGCTTAAAGAGATCTCAGTGGCCCCTTGTAGAATGCTCAGGGGCCATTCTACAAGGCCACTCTGAAGGGACCAACTTCACCATCACCCAAAATGACCTCTATCCTTTGTCTCTCACCTGGTAACTCTCCAAAAGATATAACCTTTCTATGGGTCTTGAAACCATAGATAAGATATTCACATGTATTAGTTTGTATCAATTTTTAACCAGTGAAATTCAGCAGATCAGAGATCTCCAGTATAATCACCTCTGAACAAAACACATCCTGACACTCCCACAGCCCCACCTCCTCACTTGAAGCTTGCATGTTCAGTCAATTCACCTATCTGTCTCTACATCACCATCCCTACCCCATCACCCATTATGTGTTGCTTTATTCCTCTTTGAATTTCTAGTGCAGGTTCTCAATTAATACTTGCTGAATGAATTTTCAGTGATACTCTCCTAAAGATCTAATGATGTATAATAATTAAATTAGTATTTACCTTTTATTTAGCACTTACTATATGCCAGACACTAGCATAGTGCTTTAGATCTGTCATGTGTTTAACTCTTACAACAATCCTATAAGTCTGGCCTTATTACGGTTATTTAAAAATAAGAAAACTAAGCCATAGGGTAACCATGCCTTAAGTAACTTAATCAAGGTCACATAATTGGTAAGTGGCAAAACAGGGCCCAGGACTCCAGAACTGGCTTGAATCCAGGGACAGTGTTTTCTCTACTATACCACATTATCTCTCATGAAGTATTTGAGAGAGAGGGTCATTAGTCATAATATACTTACTCATATAGATGCAGTATTTTCAAGTTTCTGTTTTTCTTAAAGTTTAATTTCTTTTTGCACCAAAAATGTAACAAGTGGTGGCATTATTGATGATTCATGTTATGTCGTTTATCCTTTTCTGTATTAAAAATTTTAAACCATAAGCCTATATTACTTTTATTTTTAATTGAAGTATAGTTGATTTACAATATTGTGTTAGTTTCAGCCTATATTACATTTAAAATGAATAAAATGCTATTTAAAATAGATCAAAAATTCAATTAATATGTGCTTTAATCTCATGCAACTTAAAAAGACGACTATAATCCATTGATTATCCTTTTTGCCAGTGCATTATCACTGCACTGGTCAGAAATGAACATCAAAGAGCTAAGAGCCCCACAGAGTGAGGAGAAGATGATGACAATGCTAAAGGTTATGAGAGATTCTTGTCAGATCACCAATCACTTAAAGGCCACTGTTTGCAGAACACTGAACAAAGTAGTGTTGAATCAGCTTTGAAGATATTCTGGTCTTGAAAGCAAATCAACTCACTACTACATCAATGAAGCAAGCGCAGAAAGAGTAGAAGGGAACTACATTTCCCTCTTTTCTAATTTTCTTTAACAGAAAAGAAATTGTGTAGATGCTTAATAAAATGTGGTTTCTCATTACAAAGGTTAAAACATGACCTTTAAAATATAAATACATAGAGCAGAAAAAATTATAGTGAGGGTGATTAAAAGCATGGGCACTTGTCCCATTCTTCTGGTATGAGCAGTATTAAAGGTTTCTGCTCTACTGAAATTGAATAGATGCTATACAAAAACAATCTCTCTACAATACAAATAGCTCACAAATATGAAATCACCAAAGAAACAAGTTTGGGTGGAAACAATAAGTTACAGACGACTGCTTTTAGTATCTTTACAGCGTCTAATGACTTTCATCCTTATAGGCTTATTCATGTGGCACATATAGGACACAGGTATTGATGGCACACTTAGTTTTACTCATTAGGGGTCTAGTGAAGAACTAAACACAGTGTCATTTTGACCATTCTGGGGGCTGAATAAAGTACTAGCACTGGATTCTGAGCAAGAACATAACTGGGCAATATTTCTCCAAATAACTCTATAAAAGCCCAAGTTACCCTAATTTTTAATACATAATTACTAAAATTAGACAGTCTTTCGCTGTCTTTTTTTTCCTATTTATGCAATCTTTATTTACTGTTAAGTACTAGAAAACATTAGAAAATACTAGAAAAAGCAGAAAAGCACATATTTTATCTGAAATCCCAGCACATATTGTTTTCATCTTCTTTTAGTCTTTGTTTATATGTATACAGCTATGTCAGAGTTGTATGTGATGTATAATTTTTTCTACTTTTTTCATATATTATGTATTCCCCATGTATTTACAGTTTTTATTATAAGCTTAATAGTTACTTACTGTACCCTCTTACCTTTTTTTGTACTTGTTTCCACTTTTTTGTTTGCTAAGTTAAATTTGATACTTTTTTCTTTCTTTATATTACTTCCTCATGTTCAATCCTGAGATTAAAGAGTATAGTTTCCTAGTTCTTGGTATACATTCCAAGTTGCTATCCAAAAGGATTTTTCTAGTTTTTGCTGACAGTAGCAAAGTATGAGCAAATCTCTTTTACTGCAACTTTGCCAGCAATGAATGTTGCCGATTATTTTTTGGTGCTAATTTAGTTAGGTATAAAATAGTGTTTTATAAGTTTGCACTATTTTAATTGCCAGTGATATAGGATATTTTCTCAACATTTGTTTAATACATCTTCTTTGTATGAATTATCAGATTTATCCCTTGTCCATTTATTTATTAGGGTCTTGCAGTTCTCATAAGCTCAAAGGAGCTTTCTATTTCTTTGACACATACGAAGAGGCTTTTTACAAAAGCATTTTTCTTTTAATTTTATTATGTTTTGAACAAAATATTTTTATAGCTGCTTGTCATTTGCTTTGCAATTTCTTCTACTGCCTAATCTATCTTCTAAGAGTGATCTATAGTTGATTTTTAAAAAGTTTAACCTTTACATCTGAAGTTTATTTTGTTGTATGGTATGAGAACTGATGCAAATTAATTTTTTTCATAGTGTTATTTAGTGATTCAAAAAACAATTTGTTAAATAATCCTTTCTTTTTACTTTTTTTTTTCGGTACGCAGGCCTCTCACTGTTTTGGCCTCTCCCGTTGCGGAGCACAGGCTCCGGACGCGCAGGCTCAGCGGCCATGGCTCACGGGCTCAGTCACTCCGCGGCATGTGGGATCCTCCCAGACCAGGGCACGAACCCGCGTCCCCTGCATCGGCAGGCAGACTCTCAACCACTGCACCACCAGGGAATCCCTTTACATAATTATATAATGTTTATATTGTAATTTACTATATATTTTATAAATAATTCCTATTATTTAGTATTTTTATAAAATGAGAAATAAATGAAGTATTAAAATACAAATGATAGGAGGGAGGGACAAGATAGGGGTAGGGGATTAAGAGGCACAAACTACTACGTATAAAATAAATAAGCTACCAGGATATATTGTACGGCACAAGGAATGTAGCCAATATTATATAATAACATTTTTTTATTCTTCTTTTTTTTAAAGATTTTTTTTTGATGTGGACCATTTTTAAAGTCTTTATGGAATTTGTTACAATATTGCTTCTGTTTTATGTTTTGTTTTTTTGGCCGCGAGGCATGTGGGATCTTAGTTCTCCGACCAGGGATTGAACCCACACCCCCTGCATTGGAAGGTGAAGTCTTAACCACTGGACCGCCAGGGAAGTCCCTATAATAACTTTAAATGGAGTATAATCTATAAAAATATTGAATCACTATGTTGTACGCCTGAAATTAATATAGTATTGTAAATCAACTATACTTCAATTAAAAAATAAATAAAATAGGGCTTCCCTGGTGGCGCAGTGGTTGAGAGTCCGCCTGCCGATGCAGGGGACACGGGTTCGTGCCCCAGTCCGGGAAGATCCCACATGCCGCGGAGCAACTAAGCCCGTGAGCCACGGCCTCTGAGCCTGTGCATCCGGAGCCTGTGCTCTGCAATGGGAGAGGCCACAACAGTGAGAGGCCCGCGTACCTCAAAAAAATAAAAAATAAAAAAATAAAAATATAAATAAATAAAATAAAATACAAATGATAAATATATTTGGCACTCAAATACCAAAGGTTGATATTATAATAAATAACAAAAATTTCCTTGACCAACAGTAGCTCACGCCTGTGTTAATTCATCTATGTTCAACCAAATCTTAATTGTCCATGGAAAAATAAAGGGGCCGGCATTGGTAATTCAAGAACACAGAGTGTAAAGTAATACTTCAACCACCTTTCCATCAATTTTTTTTACTAGAACTGACTACCAGAAATAAAATTGATTCATGTGATTTAGTCCTCTCTGTCCAGTTCCAATGTCCTGATCGATATCTAGTAGGGAGTCAAGGAACAAGAAAATGGCAGCAAAAAGAACGTTAGCAACAAGGATATACAAATTGGGGGCCTAGATCACTGAGGAACAAGATAACAAACCTTATAATGATGGAAACTGGCTGTGCTCCCTCCAGGGTTAGTCCCAGACTTTCTGCTGCTTTTACAGCTGTCCCATTGGTACTCTTCCCCAGCTTTTATCTTCTCTCTGATTCATCACTATGACTACTATCTTAATTCCAATATCCACCATGATCCCTAGGACTGAGAAAAAGCCACATGCCCACTCACTTTAACACATAAGTTCTCCTTTGTTTATTCAGACAAGTCTATGACAATACTTGCTTTGAGACTGGGAACTATTTGGCAATAAAAGATTTCACATATTACCTTACTTACGCTTCACTACCAACATACTAAATGGGAGATGAAGATATCATTAAAAAAATTTAATCAAGTGAAATTTCCTCATAATACCAAATGCAGGGACACATCTGTTATATGTACTATCCTTTGGTTGACTGTAATCCAGGATTAAAGATTAGCTCCATGATCCCAGAGCTGACAAGAAAAAAACTACACTTAGTTTCAGGCTAGTGAATCTCTTCTACAGCCCACAGCAACACCTGCTCACGGTAGGATATCCTGTCATTTGCTGAAGAGCTGGGCAGCTGCCGTACCCTTGTAAGCTTAAACTGACCAAGGATGTGTCTTATTTGCTCCTGAAATAAGCCTTTCTGAAGGTCACATAATCAATCGGAACACAAATTAAATACAAGGTTACAGAACAATAAAGAATTTTAAAGGCTTCTTTTAACAGACATAGGATGTGTCTGTTAGTCTTCTTTATGAGTCTGAACCTCAATGCTGCGTTTGGATCCTGAAACCTCCAAATTGCCACCAAAATAATTATTAGACTGGACAAGTTAAGACCCCAAAAACCAAATGAGTTTATCACATAAGCAGATATTAGTAAGTTTTGTGTCTAAGCAGAGAAGAAGGAACTTCTAAAAAATAATAAATTAAGGGTGGGTGGTTATGGGATGACAAGTGATTTTTATTTTCCTCTTTGGATTTGTCTTTATTCCCAATTTTTAAAATAATAAAACTGTTTAACATAGGAGTCCCCAACCGCTGTGTGACAAGGAACAACTCTTTAATTTCCCTGAAACCTTAAGATCATAGAGGGAAAAAGAGGGTAGAATGTGCAGGGTATGGAGAGAAAACAGACAGACAAAACCTAGGGATTGAGAAAGAATGCTGTGGTTGACAAATCCTGGAAAGTATACCTGGAATGGACAGATTTACAGGTAAATCCCAATATACTTATGGAGAAGGGGTATAGATGGGGAGTCTGGTATTGGTTTAGGAGAAAGTATTTCAGAGTCAATTAAAAAAAAATTGAAGTATAGCTGATTTACAATGTTGTGTTGATTTCTGCTGTACAGCAAAGTGATTCAGTTATACATATATATATATACAATCTTTTTCATATTCTTTTCCATTATGGTTTATCCCAGGATATTGAATATAATTCCCTGTGCTATATAGTAGGACGGTATTGTTTATCCATTCTATATGTCATAGTTTGCATCTACTAACCCCTAACTCCTAGTCCATCCCTCCCCCACACCCCCTCCCCCTTGGCAACCACAAGTCTGTTCTCTATGTCTGTGAGTCTGTTTTTGTCTCGTAAATAGGTTCATTTGTGCCATAGTTTAGGTTCCACATAAAGGTGATATCATATGGTATTTGTCTTTCTCTTTTTTACCTTTTTTTTTTTTTTTTTTTTTTGTGGCACGCGGGCCTCTCACTGCTGCGGCCTCCTCCATTGCAGAGCACAGGCTCTGGACACGCAGGCCCAGCGGCCATGGCTCACGGGCCCAGCCGCTCAGCGGCATGTGGGATCATCCCGGACCGAGGCACGAACCCGCGTCCTCTGCATCGGCAGGCGGACTCTCAACCACTGCACCACCAGGGAAGCCCCTGTCTTTCTCTTTTTGACTTACTTCACTTAGTATGATAATTTCTAGTTGCATCCATGTTGCTGCAAATGGCATTATTTCATTCTGTTTTATGGCTGAGTAGTATTCCATTATATATGTACCACATCTTCTTTATCCATTCTTCTGTTAGTGGACACTTAGGTTGTTTCCATGTCTTGGCTACTGTGAATAGTACCACTATGAACATCGGGGTGCATGTATCTTTTTGAATTATAGTTTTGTCTGCATATATACCCAGGAGTAGGATTGCTGGATCATATGGTAATTCTATTTTTAGTTTTTTGAGGAACCTCCATACTGTTTTCCACAGTGGTTGCACCAACTTACATTCCCACCAACAGTGCAGGAGGGTTCCCTTTTCTCCACAACCTCCCCAGCATTTGTTATTGGTAGACTTTTTGATGACAGCCATTCTGACTGGTGTGAGGTGGTACCTCATTGTAGTTCTGATTTGCATTTCTAAAAGAAAGTATTTCACATCAGTAGATGAGTGCAGAAAGACAATGTGGTATATATATATCTACACACACACACACACACACACACACACACACTGGAATACTACTCAGCCATAAAAGAGAATGAAATTTTGCCATCTGCAGCAGCATGGATGGACTTGGAGGGCATTATGCTAAGTGAAATAAGTCAGACAGAGAAAGACAAATACTGTATGATGTCACTTATATGTGGAATCTAAAAAATACAACAAACTAGTGAATATTAAAAAAAGAGAAGCAGACTCACAGATAAGAATAAACCAGTGGTTACTAGTGGGGAGAGGGGGAAGGGGCAATATAGGGGTGGGGGAGTGGGAGGTAGAAACTACTGGCTGTAAGACAGGCCACAAGGATGTATTGTACAACACAGGGAAGATAGCTAACATTTTGTAATAACTGTAAATGGAGTGTAACCTTTAAAAATTGTGTTAAAAAATAAAATAAAATAATACCTTAAAATAAAATATCAAAAAAAGAAAAAGTATTTCAGAAATAGAAAAAATTGAATGCATGGAAAAAGTGGCTAATGGTGACTAATGTCACCTGGTAGCTGTGGAAAAGCTGTCAACAGTCTTGACTAAAATATATGAATACATTTTTAAGGGAGGGCTACAGAATCCCATATTCAGTTATAAAATAAATAAAACAGAATATCATTTATGGTCCATATTATTTCTTTATAAAATTTCTTGATGAAAGAACTCATAACAACTGATCATTTACATAAGGCTGCAAAGATATGTATCAAACACTTTAAAGCAAAAAATCCTTTGAACCCAGCATTCCTCTTCTAATAATTTATCCTAAGGAGTAATCAAGATATGTGCGAAAATTAAGGAATGGACACGTTCACTGCAGTGTGGCTTATAATCACTGAAAATAGTAAACAAATTGTTAAGCAATAGAAGATTGCACTAGAAGTTATCAATGAATTTGGTAAAGTTGCAGGATACAAAATTAATATACAGAAATATGTTAATTTCTATACACTAACAACTAACGATCAGAAAAGGAAATTAAGAAAATAATCCCATTTACAATTGCGTCAAAATGAATAAAATAGTAGGAATAAATCTAAGGAGGTAAAGGACCTGTACTCTGAAAACTATAAGACACTGATGAAAGAAATTGCAGACAACACAAACAGATGGGAAGATATACCGTGTTCATGGACTGGAAGAATTAATACTGTTAAAATGACCATACTACCCAAGGCAATCTAGGAATTCAATGCAATCCCTGTCAAAATACCCATGGCATTCTTCATAAAAGTAGAATAAATAATTCTAAAATTTGTATGGAGACACAAAATACCCCAAATAGCCAAAACTATCTTGAGAAAGAAGAACAAAGCTGGAGGTATCATGCTCCCTGATTTCAAACTATACTGCAGAGCTACAGTAATCAAAGCAGTAAGGTACTGGCACATAGATCAATGGAACAGAATAGCGAGCCCAGAAATGAAACCATAATTACATGGGCAATTAATCTATGACAAAGGAGGCAAGAATATACAATGGGGAAAAGACAGCCTCTTCAATAAATGGTGTTGGGAAAACTGGACAGCTACATGCAAAAGAATCAAACTGGACTACACCATATACAAAAATAAATTCAAAATGGATTAAAGTCTTAAATGTAAGACCTGAAACCATAAAACTTCTGGAAGAAAAAATAGGCAGTATGGTCTTTGACATCAGTCTTAGCAATATTTTTTGGATATGTCTCCTCAGGTAAGGGCAACAAAAGCAAAAATAAACAAATGGGACTACATCAAACTAAAAAGCTTTTGCACAGTGAAGGAAACTATCAATGAAATGAAAAGGCAGCTTACTGAATGGGAGATGATATTTATAAATGCTATATCTGATAAGGGGTTAATATCCAAAATATACAAATAACTCATATAGCTCAACATCAAACAAACAACCTGATTAAAAATAGGTAGGGCTTCCCTGGTGGCGCAGTGGTTGACAGTTCGCCTGCCGATGCAGGGGACACGGGTTCGTGCCCCCGTCCGGGAAGATCCCACATGCCACAGAGCGGCTGCGCCCATGAGCCATGGCCACTGAGCCTGCATGTCTGGAGCCTGTGCTCTGCAATGGGAGAGGCCACGACAGTGAGAGGCCTGCATACAGCAAAAAAAAAAAAAAAAAAAAAAAAAAAAAAAAAAAAAAA